>NW_015125478.1:0-490 GCF_001443285.1 Poecilia latipinna | reverse complement strand
TCTTCATGATGTGGGAGGTCAGAGGTCACAGGAGTCCTTGGAGTCACAGGGTCGCTGCGTCTTTGGTACCGGAACAATGCAGGATGTTTTCCACGTCAAAGGGATCCTCTGTAGGCGCAGGCTCATGTTGAAGACATGTGCTCTGCTTCCCCCCGCAGGACTGGAGGCTGTACTGCATGTCGGCCAATTACTCACATTAGAAACCTTTTAATTTTTACAAATATTAGTGGCAAATAAACTGTAATAGTTTAAACTGTAATAAACTTATACAGGTTCACATATGGCCAGACTTTTTATTGTAGTTTATCTGTAACAGGTTAATATAACAAATAACCAGCAGATCAGTAAACACTGTGTTGATGTGAAGTCAAGCAGAAAGGCCTGAACTTTTCACATTTTGGTGTTAGAAGGATTTTTAGCTGCAGATTCATGAAGCCATTAATCCCGACAAACCTGATAACTTTATCTGTTTTATTTGGTTTTATTTTTG
>NW_015125477.1:0-491 GCF_001443285.1 Poecilia latipinna | reverse complement strand
ACACGAAACATGTTGACACACACAGTTGGTGAAAATAAAAACACAGTACATTAAATACATAAGCTAAATCAGGGGTCCCCAAACTACGGCCCGCGGGCCGGATCCGGCCCGCCACGTCATTTGGTCCGGCCCCCTGAACAATGCCGGATCCGGCGCGCCTCCTCATACCAGAGAGCATTCAGTGTTTTTTTTCATATATTATATTTTCCGGTTTATATGTGGATTTTTCTTCAACCACCAGGGGGCTCTTGAGCAGATGTGAAACAAACTTTCCCTCAATGGAATATGTACTAGTCAGTCCAAGTCACCGTTTCACTCACGGTTTTTTCCATTTGCATTCTGGGTAAAAATTATCTAAAAGCGCGAATGTGTCGTCGCGCCCCCCCCCGCTCGACAGTTCCAAAGACAGAACAGCCCCCCCCCCCCCCCCCCCCCCCCACCAAATTTCAACGGTTTTTTTCTTCAAAAACTAAAACACACCCCCACACCCC
>NW_015125476.1:0-491 GCF_001443285.1 Poecilia latipinna | reverse complement strand
TGTCCACAAGTTCTATTGGTATTTTTAATATGTAATTTATTAAGCAAGCTTTAGCAGGAATAAATGACAAGCAGATTTACTTTCAGAGATTACAAACTTGCAATGAAACAACAAATTCAACTTAAAATCAAATCATAACCTATTTTAATTTCTATCCCTAACCTGTGTCACTAGTTTAACTAAGCGAGGCTTTTGGGGGGCAGTTCAACTCACACCAGATGGCAATTGATCCCGGCAGCTGAAATCTTCAGATTTTCTTGGTCAGAGTCTCTGTCCTGACGGGCAACGTCCTCTTTCAGAAAAGAGCAAAGCAAAACTGTCTGTTGTCCTTCAAACGCACAGAATCTTCGTCAATAAGTGACCTTTGTCTTTTCTCCAAGTCTGCTGCAGTAGAGTAGAGATCGTTGGGTTGAGGCAGAGGGGCCGGTCGAATCAGGAACCAGGGCTGGGGGCAGACGGATCTTGTCCCTTCTTAGCGGCGTGAAGTCTCA
>NW_015125475.1:0-491 GCF_001443285.1 Poecilia latipinna | reverse complement strand
ATATTGTGATTATTAATAAGTTTTCGCCTGAACACCGCGGTGGTTGATTAGCTGATTTAAACAGCTGCTCTACTGATGACTTGGTGGGCGGGTTGTTTAGTGCTAACGGAACCAAAACACACCGAACTGCGCAGCACATGCTAAGGTTATCAAAGTCCATTGCAGGCTAACAGTTAGGCTAGTATAACTGACCCACTGCTCACTTGTTCAATTTTTCCTCACCTGTGAAATCTGAAGCCCTTATTACCATTATCTATGGTTGAATTAACTGCTAAACATTGCGTCCGCTGTTCTTTTTCTTTGCGTGATTGTAGTATTTTCCTGACCACCGATATTCCTGACTCAATGGACAAAAATGGCGCATGTGTGACTTATGATAAATCACGTAATGTCCAGTCCAGTAACATATATATCCACCAATGCTGCTGGCGCTCTGTCCTTCTCTCGCACTTCCCGCTACTTAGCAGTGGGTGTCAGGTTACATTGTGTTG
>NW_015125474.1:0-491 GCF_001443285.1 Poecilia latipinna | reverse complement strand
GTTTCCCCTGTTTTAAAGTGGGGGAACGCTATCTGATGGCCATAAATCTCCCATCAGATACCGTTTCCCCTGTTTTAAAGTGGGGGAACGCTATCTGATGGCCATAAATCTCCCATCAGATACCGTTTCCCCTGTTTTAAAGTGGGGGAACGCTATCTGATGGGTGAAATATGGCCATCACATAGGGGAAACGGTATGTGATGGGAGATTTATGGCCATCAGTTAGCGTTCCCCCACTTTAAAACAGGGGAAACGATATCTGATGGCCACATTTCACCCATCAGATAGCGTTCCCCCTGTTTTACAGTGGGGGAACACTATCTGATGGAGACATTTCACCCATCAGATAGCGTTCCCCCTGTTTTACAGTGGGGGAACGCTACTGTAAAACGTAGCGTTTTACAGTAACGTATATTTATATATATAGTCATTTTTATCTTTTTCCCCTAAGTTGCCGTGCACATTGCTGAGAAACTCTGTTTCCAAAGACT
>NW_015125473.1:0-491 GCF_001443285.1 Poecilia latipinna | reverse complement strand
TTCATGTTGCTCCTGTCGTGTGGCTGGAGACACGAACCGATCGAACCTGTTGTACTTTTATCAGCTCTGTGGTCACAGAGGTTTGGAGAATTGGCCGACAATCCTTAAATCTTGCCGTCCAAACCAGACTTAAGACTCACAAGCTCTACTCAACTCCTCTCGACCAAACGCTCTGACTCTGGTCACTATGGTAACATTTACATATCCCTACAAAATAAGATACAGATGCGCCACAAAAACGAACATTTTACTTTCGTGAAAATTTTAGCTCACGATAATGACTAACGGAGCCCTGAGCTTGTTTCTCTGCAACGAGTCGGTCCCATCTGGGAGTGATGGGAGACAACGACACCCGAAGTGTTGCTTATATCCACAGCCTGCTTTTCTCTACGTGGTGGTGAAGCAGTTTGAAGCTTCATTGCCTCATTAGCAGCTGGTCGCCGCATGTTACGCAGAGCGGCTTGTAATGTGGGACTCACCTACCGGTCCGG
>NW_015125472.1:0-491 GCF_001443285.1 Poecilia latipinna | reverse complement strand
TTAGGTACTGATCTTTTCATTGCACCTCTTTGGAGCTCTGACAGTTGGCTCACTTCCCTCCTTGTTATCTTGATCTTAGCCTCTAACCGTCTTTTCCATGATGGGTATTGGGTCTCATGGTTGCTCGTATAGCCAGGCATCTCAAGGATCACTGATGCTGAGTTGTATATCAGCTCATTTCTGTTATGGTGTTGGTAGGGATTGTTCTCAATGCTGCATTCACATCTTGAATGAGACTGTCTGGTGGTACTTCACTCAGCCGTTGTAATTGGCGTCGGGGTTGCCTGGTGTTCATTCGGGCCACGATTCTCTCTCTCAGGTCAGTTGCTGTCTCGTTCAGCTTTGATAGTTCGTTCATTACTGGGGCTGCATACCCAGTCTCGGGGTGGGGAGTAGTTAACTCCCCCCTGACCTTACCTTTGGGCTCCTCCCTTTTGCCGTAGCATTTGTGTTGTACCTCGTCAATCTCAAGTTGTGATAGCAGTTGCCGT
>NW_015125471.1:0-491 GCF_001443285.1 Poecilia latipinna | reverse complement strand
TGTGTCATTTTGGTTGTTTTTTGACATAATAGTTTAGTGTCTTTTTTGTCATATTTGACATCATAGTTTAGCATGTGTGATTTTGGTCGTTTTTTGACATCATAGTTTAGCATGTGTCATTCTATCTCATATTTGACATCATAGTTTAGCATGTGTCATTTTTTGACATCATAGGTTAGTATGTGTCATTTTGGTCGTTTTTTGACATCATAGTTTAGTATGTGTCATTTTATCTCATTTTTACATCATAGTTTAGTATGTGTCATTTTTTGACATCATAGGTTAGTATGTGTTATTTTATCTCATTTTTTGACATCATAGTTTAGTATGTGTCATTTTTTGACATCATAGGTTAGTATGTGTCATTTTGGTCGTTTTTTGACATCATAGTTTAGTATGTGTCATTTTTGTCATTTTTTGACATCATAGGTTAGTATGTGTTATTTTATCTCATTTTTTGACATCATAGTTTAGTATGTGTCATTTTTTGA
>NW_015125470.1:0-491 GCF_001443285.1 Poecilia latipinna | reverse complement strand
AAAAAAAAACTAAAAATTGACAAAACAAAAATTAAAAAAAAAAAAAAAAAAGTTAAAATGGAAAATAAATGTCTGTGCCTCATCTATAGGTACTATTATAATTATTTCAAAGTGGTTCTGCGTCATTAGGTCACATGACCTGGAAGCTATTGAGGAAAAACACTCAATTTTGATGAAAAAAATTCCTAAAAAATGGAAAATGATTTAAAATGGAAAACAAATCACTGTGCCTCATCTATACAGACTAGTAGAACAATTTCAAAGTGATTTTGAATCAATAGGTCACATGACCTGGAAGCTATTGAATAAAAACACTCAATTTTGATGAAAGAAATTAATAAAAAATTGAAAATTATTTAAAATGGAAAACAAATGACTGTGCCTCATCTAAAGAGACTAGTAGAATTATTTCAAAGAGATTTTGAATCAATAGGTCACATGACCTGGAAGCTATTGAAGAAAACATTATATTATTTAATATTAAAATTATT
>NW_015125469.1:0-492 GCF_001443285.1 Poecilia latipinna | reverse complement strand
ATCACAGGCCACATCTTCTGGTTCAGCATAGCAGTGGTCAGCAGGAGCAGCTTGGAGTCCAGTCTTCTTCAGCTGCTCTGCTAAAGCTGCTAGCATGGTGTTCTTCTGCAGAACAGGCCTCTGTGTGAAGGTCTGTCTGCACTGAGGACAGTGGTAGCTTTTCTTCTCATCACCTTCATCCCAGAAGTTTTTAATACAGTCCATACAGTAGCTGTGTCCACAGGGAATAGTCACCGGATCCTTCAGTAGATCCAGACAGATGGAACAGGAGAAAGTTTCTCTGTCCAGCTGAACGGCCTGCTGCTCCATTTCTCTTCTCAGTCAGTGACTGTGTTAGTTTCATTTTCTGCAAACAGAAACAGCTTTGAGCTCTGATCTACCAATGACGTGTCAGTGCACAGAGGCTGCAGCCAATCAGCTTCTTCTTTCACTAGAGGTGGGGCAGAGGGAGGGATTTGAGCCTTTGATTCCAGGAAGAAGAGGCTATTAACA
>NW_015125468.1:0-492 GCF_001443285.1 Poecilia latipinna | reverse complement strand
TTATTACAAAAGGTGAAGGATAATACAGAAATAAAGAGTAAAAAAAACAAACTTCGAGTCATTTTTTTTCCTTCGCCGCTCTGTGCTTCACGTTGTCACGGTTGCTAAGCAACATAACGCAGAGAAGGAGGCTAGGCAGCTAGCCGAAGGCTACAGCTTCTCTCTTCTGGTCGTCCATATTCGTGGCCTTTGAAGGACCTGTCTTCTGTAGATCGGGCCGTTTCTCACATAGACATAATAAAAGGACAGACGCCTAATGGACAGCTCTCATCTTATCAATACATATTTATATAAACATAAATAAACAATGATTAATACTGAATAATATTAGGCTATATGTTTATATATACACACGCGCGCGCGCGCACAGGTTTTTTCATGTTTTCCAGCCGACGAGTTCTAGGTTAAGAGTGACTGGGCCCAAAATCCGATGCGAGATTCATCCGTGCTGTGCAGTGAATCTGTCCATTTCTCCCTTCTTCCTCACATCGT
>NW_015125467.1:0-492 GCF_001443285.1 Poecilia latipinna | reverse complement strand
ACGTTGCAGCAGGAGGGAGGATGAGAACAGTCACCTCCCTCTGCTTGGTTACTTCTTGCTTATTGCGCCTTGGACAGTGTTCATAGTTGAGCGTTGATTACCGTTTAATGGTACAGACAGTTGTGGTTTCTGACATGGGCGTTATCTTTTTAGGGATGGCAGGAAATCACCACGGATTGTAGCACAGAGATGAGAACAAAGCAGAATAAAGAGTTTGAATTGACTCTGGTTAAATTTATTTCAGCTCTAAGTAGTTAATATCTAGGTGTTTTTATGGGAATGTGGATCTTTCAGATCAATTTGAGAACTAATTTTGATTGGTACACTTAATTTTATTGTCATGTAGCACAGGGTGCTGGTCTTGGTCTTGGCTCGGTCTCGGGTTCGGTGGTCTTAACTACAACTCTGCTATGTGGCTCCTTGGTTCCATGTCCTCCCCCACCTTTCTGTTGGTTTTCTTTCAAAATAAAAGCCACTAGTGGCAAAAAAAAA
>NW_015125466.1:0-492 GCF_001443285.1 Poecilia latipinna | reverse complement strand
GCTCTTCCGATCTGCTGTTTTACTAATTCAAATTCTCTGTCAAAAGTCCTTGGGATTTACCCCCTCCCTAACAGGTGCTGTTTTTTGTGTACTTTATATATTCTAATTTATTTGGTAAATGTATTATGTGTTTGGGGGAAGTAACTTGATTTATTTACTTTATTTTAATAATCTTCTCTTCTCTTTGAGGTCACCTGGTCATGTGCTGCCATGGAAGCGCGCTCATGAGCAGTGCTGACAAGGACCTGGTGTTTTCAATCAGCCTCATTGGGACAATCCAATGTCTGAGAGGGAGGAGAGATGTACTTTTGATTTTGTTTGGATCCAGATTGTTTTTGTTCCTAGTTTTGTTTGAGTTAATTGTAGCTGTGTAGACATTTTTTATAGGAATAATTTAGTACAAATGTTTATTTCTAGAAATGTGAATGTCTCCACCCCTCTAATTAGTCCTGGTGGAAGCCAACCCCTTAAAAGCCAGGTGGTTCAGATGAG
>NW_015125465.1:0-492 GCF_001443285.1 Poecilia latipinna | reverse complement strand
CTGCCTATCTATATAGCCAGCTAGCTGGTACAGGTTTATGTCCTCACATCTAATAGTCTAATAGCCTACTATCTTGCTATGTATGTGAGGACCCCCAGCATCAGGAACAGTTGGGTAGCATGCAAGCTACCTGATGTGCAAACAGGCTGAAGAGCTCAGAAATGTGCAAGCTCTAATGTTGCACCAAGACTGCTTTGAAATTTAAGACTGCATGCTGGTAAGGTAGTTCAGCCAATGAATTTAGGTGTGTATAACAAGGGACACATCTAAAAGTTGCAGAACTCTGGCCCTTGAGGAATGCGGTTTGAGACCACTCCCTTAGTCTGTTGAGTATTGCAGTTGTTAACTTCCTCTCAAGTACAGCTGGGTTAAAAGAAATGTGGTAGTAAATGAATAGCAGACAAACAAAGGCTGTTCAATGCTGCTGGTCACCTGAAGCTTTCTGTAGCTTTCGGTGTACTTCCAAATCTGCTCCTTAGTTGCATCTTTTTG
>NW_015125464.1:0-492 GCF_001443285.1 Poecilia latipinna | reverse complement strand
ATGTTTTCAAAATTTTCCTAGGGCTTATGGTTTTTTGTCAAGGCCCTGAGAACGACGCTGGGTGTCTCACAAGTATAGAAACCAGGGAGAGAGCCAGCCCAGGTGCAGATCATTAATTACCATAGCAACGGGTCCTAGACAGAGGAGTAGTCACAGCGCTGAATCAGATCTCACAATGCATTGTGGGAAGAATACATATTTCCTGTGACTTTTCATGTTTTGCTTACATAAAATTATTTGTCTGAATTTTTGAGTGTAAATTAAAATCTTTACTATGAAAATTGAAATTGTTTTTAGAAATTAACTATTAACTTTCTTCATGTTTTTTATTTTGGACCATGAGTGAGATCAACATGTGCGAAGCTTATAGTCGTCGGTCTCCAATTGAATTTCACAGACCTGGGGTTCATACCCTGCTTTTCAATGGTAACTCACATTGTCATGATATACTTGACAATAGTTACTATGTTGCATTGTTGAGCTATTTATGTC
>NW_015125463.1:0-492 GCF_001443285.1 Poecilia latipinna | reverse complement strand
GACCGTGTCCCTTGATGTTCCCGTGTTATTACCTTTGCGTGCTTCTTGTGGGGGGCTGGGGCGGTGGTGGGACGGTGCTTGCCTGCTTGCAGCGGTGTGTACTGGCCCCGGTCTGCTCACTCGTCGCCATAAACTCGCTCCTCAGGCTGAGTACAAGAGTAGTTCCATGGAAATAACTTAGGGAGGACTCCTTTATTTACAATCCGTGTCTCCGGTGTTATTGGACCGATCCGGAGCTGAGTGGTGACTATGGGCTTCGTGTTATGCAGCGTTAGCTTTACCCGCTAGCGACGGTGTTTACAAGCCGCCATCTTCTCAACCCTCGGAAGTCTGCGCATGCTCTGTAGCGGACACGAACTCCTCCTCCACTCAAAGTTACGAAGGCCGTAGGAGAATGATTGAGTTCAAGTCCATGGGACATCAGAAACCTCTAATTTTACAATAGTAGTGTTATTACACTGATTTTGTTTTGCATTTACTCTGAAACAAAAT
>NW_015125462.1:0-492 GCF_001443285.1 Poecilia latipinna | reverse complement strand
CCATTCTCCAACTGTATTCAAAGGAACCAGCCTCCGATCATGAGTAAACCAGCTAGCAGCAGCTTTAGCCACAGTTAGGAAACATATACACCGCCGCCTGTCAGTGATGTAACGTTTAGAGGTTTTCTGTATTAATGGAAAATAAAGGACAGCTTCCAACAACGTTGTTTAGAATAGTATTTTAAATATTCTGGGGCTGATTATGTATCTCTGCTCATTTCCAAGCTCAAATGAGCTACTTCACGTCCAAACACAAATCCCCCAAAAAACGCGACCGGTGAATCATTATTTTTTATGAGTTTAGAAAAAACAAGACAAAAGCCACAAATAACAGTTGGGCTTGACGACATTTCTGTTTTTCCAGCAACAAAATGCGCATCTCCATGCACTGTTCATGTTTCTGTGGCTGCTAACTGTCACAGAGACTCTGCCAAAGACGCACAGAAGGAATAAAAATAAATACAAAAGAAAATATTAATGCGCAGTGATTTG
>NW_015125461.1:0-492 GCF_001443285.1 Poecilia latipinna | reverse complement strand
ACCTGATTAATGCTTTTTCTGATGAGGTAGCGGATTAATTCTCCCTCAGATTGGCTAGCTGAAAAATTCTTTTATCTGATTGGCTAGCTGATTAATGCTGGTTCTGTTTGGCTAACTTATTGCTGGAAATGATTGGCTAGCTCATTAATGCTTGTTCTGATGAGCTAGGTGATTAATGCTTGCTCTGATTAGCTAACTTATTAATGTTTTTTTTTGATTGGCTAGCTAATTAATGCTGGTTCTGTTTGGCTAGCTTATTGCTGGCATTGATTGGGTACCTGATTAATGCTTTTTCTGATGAGCTAGCTGATTAATGTTCGCTGTGATTGGCTAGCTGATTAATTCGACGTCAGACTGGCTTGCTGATTAATGCTGGTTCTGTTTGGCTAGCTTATTGCTGGCATTGATTGGCTACCTGATTAATGCTTTTTCTGATGAGGTAGCGGATTAATTCTCCCTCGGATTGGCTTGCTGATTAATGCTGGTTCTGTT
>NW_015125460.1:0-492 GCF_001443285.1 Poecilia latipinna | reverse complement strand
TGGGACTAACTAGCATATATTCCATTGAGGGAAAGTAACTATAACATATTAATTTCTCATATGTTAACATATATACTGTTTTGAAGTATAAGCTGCTACTTACAGGCATCGCTTCGAAGAATTCAACCTGGAATGCGGCGTTCATAACAGAAACGTGTGTTCATCTGCTCTACCGCTAGCAAACAACCGAACTGATTACATAACATAAAAGTCAAGCAGTTCCCTAAAAGTCCAACAGATGGCAGCAATGCGCCCCACAGTTTACAGGACACACTTCCTGCTAAAGAGCCCCCTGGTGGTTGAAGAAAAATCCACATATAAACCGAAAATACAATATATGAAAAAAAACACTGAATGCTCTCTGGTATGAGGAGGCGGGCCAGAGGAGGCGGGCCAGATCCGGCATTGTTCAGGGGGCCGGACCAAATGACGTGGTGGGCCGGATCCGGCCCGCGGGCCGTAGTTTGGGGACCCCTGCTCCAGACCCACAAT
>NW_015125459.1:0-492 GCF_001443285.1 Poecilia latipinna | reverse complement strand
AAATGCATTGAAGGGAGCCCACTCTTCGAATGCATAGGTTCGAAACCAACCCAGAAATTGATGGTGAAATGCATTGAAGGGAGCCCACTCCTCAAACACATGGGCTCTTGAAACATCCTCCAGGAATTGACGGTAGAATGCATCGAAGGGAGCCCACTCTTCGAACGCACGGGTTTATGAAACGTCCTCCAGGAACTGACGGTGGGGTGCACTGAGGGGAGCCCACCCTTCGAATGCATGGGTTTTTGAAACATCCTCCAGGAATTGACGGTAGAATGCATCGAAGGGAGCCCACTCTTCGAACACACGGGTTTATGAAACATCCTCCAAGAATTGACGGTTGAGTGCATTGAAGGGAGCCCACCCTTCGAAAGCATGGGTCTTTGAAACATCCTTCAGGTGTTGACGGTAAAATGCATCGAAGGGAGCACACCCTTCTAGTGCATGGGTTTGAAACTGCCTCCAAATTGACGGTAAAATGCATTGAAGGGA
>NW_015125458.1:0-492 GCF_001443285.1 Poecilia latipinna | reverse complement strand
ATGAAAATTTCAACTGAGGCTTGCACTCAGATGCCTGGATTCAGAGTACAGACCATGACACCACAGAGCCCTTGTAGATCTTTAGTAAACACCTGTGATGAATAGAACATGCAAAATCTGTTTCTGTCTGGTCTTGAACCAGAGACCTTTTGCATGTAAAGCAAACATGATAACCACTACACTATATGAACTGAACTTGTCTGCTTTGTTTCAGTTTGAGGTTCCAAAGTTGATGATGTGAGATGCAACGCATGAAAATTTCAGCTGAGGCTTGCACTCAGATGCCTGGACTCAGAGTACAGATCATGACACCACAGAACCCTTGTTGACCTTTAGTAAACACCTGTGATGAATAGAACATACTAAATTTGTTTCTGTCTGGTTTTGAACCAGAGACTTTTTGCATGTAAAGCAAACATGATAACCACTACACTACAGGATCTCATGTTCTTTGGGGTGTTCCTGGTAGATGATCCACATTTTGTTAGAGAC
>NW_015125457.1:0-492 GCF_001443285.1 Poecilia latipinna | reverse complement strand
TTGTGGTGGATGCTCCTACCACCACCACATAGTGTTAGTATTGATTTCTTTATTAGTATAGTTTAAGATATTTCATTTAGACATATATTCTAATGGGTGCACACTTTAGTTAATGTCTGTCTGAATGGTTTATTTATATTTGTGTTGTTTTGAGGTGCTGCTGATAGGAACCAGCTGGTGGAGGATCCTGGGGCAAACCATCCACAAACTTCTGAGACTGAAGGGGGAGATGCCAAGATTATTATTTAATTTTGTCACTTAAAATATTCACTTATTGTTTGTGCTAAGTTAAAGTTATTTGTTTATAGAATGTTTTAGTTAATTTTGTATTTATTTGTTCTTTTGTTTGGTCAGACATCCCTCCTGTGGTAGATTTGGGTTACTCCACCCCTATTTAAGCAGCCTTTGTTCTTTGTTTGGTAGGTCAGTTTTGTTTGTGTTTAGTTAGAGTTCAGTTGACCTCAGTTAATTTGGATCCAAATTTGTTATTTA
>NW_015125456.1:0-492 GCF_001443285.1 Poecilia latipinna | reverse complement strand
TTGATAAGCTCCAGACAAGACGCCATACTGCTGTCTCCAAGGCAAACACGTGACGTCACAGATACGTTGCGCTTGTGGGGGCAACTCTTTAGCAAACACCATCTCTTTAGGGAAACTGACAAACCTATCTTTGAATTTGACTATCTTTGAATGTTTAATTAACATTGTATTTTTAACATACAACACCAGCACTGGTATTGCTCTGTAGATTTCGATTCATTCCCAAAAAGATTTATTATGGAAAGTATGTTTTTTCTTTCCGTTTAATATTGTCTTTAAATGCCGGTTCTCTAAGATGCAAATACAAGTAAATGTCTTACCTAGAAAAAAAACTGTATTGTACAATTATTTTGCGGTAGTTTACTGCCAGTCGTCAGTCTTGATTGTGACAACAGAAGAAGACATCAAATTGACAATATCCCACGGTATTTTGGAATAACAGTATGTTACTGCTGGAATTCCACCGTAAATTTACAGCCATTTCTAAGAGTG
>NW_015125455.1:0-493 GCF_001443285.1 Poecilia latipinna | reverse complement strand
GCTGTCGCGGCCTTCTCGTTTCCAAAAAACAATATTCCAACAAAGGCCGTGGGTGTTAATAGGTGGTTTTTTATTTGAACGCACTTCCGACTTAATTTGTTTGAAAAAATATATTCTTTATTTCTTGTAAAAAAAAAAAAATAGCGACAAAATTACCAAAAATGTCCTACAACTTAGTCAAAAAATGAAAGTAAACTCAATATGATGTTTCAAGTACAAAAAAGTGGAAAGTGAAAGTGGTCAAAAAAAATCATTTACAAAAAACCTCCCATCCACACACCAAACATTTGCCAAACAATCGCTCCACTCAGCACCCGGTGTGTTTTAATTACTCAAATTAATGGGAGGGTCTAACCAATTACCAACATAATCAATTCAAATATACAAATTAACTACAGATTGTGGATCTAAACTTAACTTAAATAAATTCTAAACTTCCCAAAATAGAAAACTAAATTAGTAGAAATTACAAGTTGCAAACATTACATAAATG
>NW_015125454.1:0-493 GCF_001443285.1 Poecilia latipinna | reverse complement strand
GAGAGCCAGCCCAGGTGCAGATAATTAATTACCATAGCAACGGGTCCTAGACAGAGGCAGTGAGTAATCTCACAGCGCTGAATCAGATCTCACAATGCATTGTGGGAAGAATACATATTTCCTGTGACTATTCATGTTTTGCTTACATAAAATTAGTACTTGTCTGAATTTTTGAGTGTACATTAAAATCTTTACTATGAAAATTGAAATTGTTTTTTAGAAATGAACTATTACCAACTTTCTTCATGTTTTTTATTTTGGACCATGAGTGAGAACCACATGTGCGAAGCTTATAGTCGTCGGTCTCGCTTTTCAATGGTGACATATATATTATAATATACCTTACAATATTCACAGCTACTCTGTGCTAGTGTTGGGTTAAGTGTGTCAGACCTGCTTATATCTATTTTTCATGACAAATTTGAAACGCTGGGTTTAAAGGGATGGGCACAGGTGGCAGGCCCCTTAAAATTTCTGCAGGAATTTTCTAGTT
>NW_015125453.1:0-493 GCF_001443285.1 Poecilia latipinna | reverse complement strand
ACATCTTCATCACCTCATCATGCTGAGAGCAGATGTTCTCCTGGAGGTTCTTGGACGGCTCCACCAGCTTGTGTTTCCTTAATGGAGCCACATCATAGTGAGGCTGAAGGTGTTTCTCACAGAAAGAGGCCAGACAGACTAAACAGGACTTGATGGCTTTCAGTTTCCTCCCAGTACAGAAATCACAGGCCACATCTTCAGGTCCAGCATAACAGTGGTCAGCAGGAGCAGCTTGGAGTCCAGTCTTCTTCAGCTGCTCCACTAAGGCTGCTAGCATGGTGTTTTTCTTCAAAACAGGCCTTGGTATGAATGTCTCTCTGCACTGAGGGCAGCTGTGGATTCGTTTCTGATCCTCTTGATCCCAGTGACCTTTAATGCAGGTCATACAGTAGCTGTGTCCACAGGGAATAGTCACCGGATCCTTCAGTAGATCCAGACAGATGGAACAGGAGAAAGTTTCTCTGTCCAGCTGAACGGCCTGCTGCTCCATTTC
>NW_015125452.1:0-493 GCF_001443285.1 Poecilia latipinna | reverse complement strand
TTTCCTGTCTGAGCTTGCTCTTATCCTCCTTGAAGAAGCTCCTTGTTCCCTCGCAAGGTCAGAGTGTAACTAAGACATTATAACTGTAAACTCATACATCACACATTTCAAACCAACACAGATTCATGTTTTTAATTACAGGTTGAACAATCATTGCATTTTCACTCAATATCGATTGATTAGCTAGTCTCACCCTACAAATAAAAAATGTAACAGTTTGATTCAATTATTATAAACAACATCCTCATTACTTCAACACTGAAAGAGAGAAAAGCAGATAAGTCAACGTCTATTTCTGGCCTTCAAACCCACATTACCCATAACTTATATCACCACGTATTTAACTAAGAATCTTTTAATGTAGCATTTAAGCATATTTCGTCCAAAAAGTAAGAAATACAAATTGATTTAATAGTTATATTTCTGCTAGAAAAATTAAGAAACCTGCAGCAAGAAACAGTAATTTTGTACTTTTTCAGAGCTGTAAGGAGAT
>NW_015125451.1:0-493 GCF_001443285.1 Poecilia latipinna | reverse complement strand
TAAAGTTAGATTTTCACCATTTTTGACACCTCTTTCATTACTAGAACTGCTCTAATTAAAAAACTAGAACACCTAGACTCTCCAAACCTGGACTAAATAATTCTGCTCTAATAGTATAATATTTAGAATCATGTTTGTGATTTGTGAAACTTCACTTAACAGACCCCTGCAAAAGATCTTTCCTTCCAACAGCCATCACCATCTAGAGCCTCAGATCTGTCCTCTCACACACGTTCAATTACTTGAACCAAATCTTTTAAACATGACTTTAACTCTTGCCAAATCTAAATCTAATTTTACGTAGGAGGTCCCAAAATCTTCAAATATGTTTTTATTATTATTATTATTATTTATTAAAGCTTTTATTATTAGAATATGTTCAGTTTGATCTCCGTCTTTGTTGATCATCTTTAAACTGAATACTTTTTTTATGCTTTGGAAATGATTTGATTTCAACTTATTTATCAGATTTTTATAATCTATATATTTTTGT
>NW_015125450.1:0-493 GCF_001443285.1 Poecilia latipinna | reverse complement strand
CATACATGGAACGACATAACCAAGTGGCGGGCATAGTGTACAGGAACATCTGTGCAGAATATGGACTGGAAGCACCGAGATCGAAGTGGGGAACACCCCCAAAGGTGGTGGAGAATGACCGAGCTAAGATCCTGTGGGACTTCCAGATCCAGACAGACAAGATGGTAATGGCGAACCAACCGGACATTGTGGTGGTGGATAAAGAACAGAGGAAAGTCGTTGTGGTGGATGTAGCAATACCAAGTGACCACAACATCAGGAAAAAGGAGCACGAGAAACTGGAGAAATACCAGGGCCGCAGAGAGGAACTGTAGAAGGCCTGGAAGGTGAAGACCACAGTGGTGCCTGTGGTCATCGGGGCCCTCGGGGCAGTCACCCCCAAACTGGAGCAGTGGCTCAAACAGATCCCAGGAACAACATCAGACATCTCAGTCCAGAAATGTGCAGTTCTAGGCACAGCTGAGATACTGGAGGAGAACCCTCAAGGTCCCAG
>NW_015125449.1:0-493 GCF_001443285.1 Poecilia latipinna | reverse complement strand
TGGACATGGTGGGCATGTTGGACATGTTGGACATGGGGGTGGCGGACATGTTGGACATGTTGGAGGTGGTGGACATGTTGGACATGTTGGGCATGTTGGACATGTTGGAAGTGTTGGACATGTTGGAGGTGTTGGACATGTTGGACATGTTGGAGGTGTTGGGCATGTTGGAGGTGGTGGACATGTTGGACATGTTGGAGGTGTTGGGCATGTTGGAGGTGGTGGACATGTTGGAGGTGGTGGACATGTTGGAGGTGTTGGACATGTTGGACATGTTGGAGGTGTTGGACATGTTGGAGGTGTTGGACATGTTGGAGGTGTTGGACATGTTGGAAGTGTTGGACATGGAGGTGGCGGACATGTTGGACATGTTGGAAGTGTTGGACATGTTGGACATGGAGGTGGCGGACATGTTGGACATGTTGGAGGTGTTGGACATATTGGAGGTGGCAGACATGTTGGACATGGAGGTGGCAGACATGTTGGAGATGTT
>NW_015125448.1:0-493 GCF_001443285.1 Poecilia latipinna | reverse complement strand
GTTGGTGAATTTTGCAAAGAAGTTTTGTTGTTGTCATTAGTGGTAAATACTATATATTACAAAACACACATTCAACACAAAAGTAAAAATCTCGATTTATACTTCGTGGCAGTTCGTTAGCAGTAGAAAACGATTATCTCTTAAAACCAAATTAATAACAAGTTATATAGTTTATAAAACATAAGCTCTTTCGAAATAATGCTTACCTGATTAGATACAAGACATTTACCGTTGGTACATTTTGCAAAAGTAAAAATCCAATGTTCACTTCGTGGCACTTGGTTACCAGTAAACACACCCATCTCTTAGCAACAGGTTAGCAACAAAAATTGTTATTGTTCAAAAAACATAAGATTTCTTCTGCTGTTTTGAAATATTACTCATTTTACACGAACAAGAATTGTTTACTTTGTGGCACTTTGTGGAACTTGGTTACCAGAAAACGCGATCATCTCTTAGCAACAGATTAACAGGTTAGCAACAAAAATTCTTA
>NW_015125447.1:0-493 GCF_001443285.1 Poecilia latipinna | reverse complement strand
ATAAATAAATCTTGAATGTAAAAACGCAGAGCATGCTCATTGCTCTTTGTTTTCTAGTGGCAGACGTTGCAGCAGGAGGGAGGATGAAAACAGTCACGGTGCTCCTTCTGCTTGGTTACTTCTTGCTTCTTGCGCCTTGGACAGTGTTCATAGTTGAGTGTTGTTTACCGTTAATTGCTATGTTTAATGGTGCAGACAGTTGTGGTTTCTGACATGGGCAGTATGGGCAACCGCTCAGGGCATTATCTTTTTAGGGATGGCAGGAGAGCTCTGTGGATTGTGGCACAGAGATGAAAGCAAAACAGAATGAAGAAGAGTTTGAATTGATACTGGTTAAATTTATTTCAGATTTAAGTATTTAATATCTAGGTGTTTTTATGGGAATGTGGATCTTTCAGATCAATTGGCGAAGCAATTTTGATAGGTGCACTTAATTTTATTATGTCATGTAGCGCAGGGTGCTGGTGTTGGTCTTGTCTTGGTCTCGGGTTCG
>NW_015125446.1:0-493 GCF_001443285.1 Poecilia latipinna | reverse complement strand
TGACACGTTCAGGAACTGATGGACGCAGGGACTGAACAGTAAGTACAAAAACTGGTGTTTAATAGGAAATAAACAGTTTCTTGGTCAGGCAGGCCAGGGTCAGAACCAGGGAATCCAAATCAGGGTCAGGCAATTCCAGATCTCAGGGTCAGACAGACAGGGGGTCAGAGCCAGCAGGTCCAAATCCAGATCAAAACGGGTTCCAGATCTCCGGGTCAGACAGACAGGGGGTTGAAGCCGGAAGGTCCAAAGCCAGTGGTGGGGGTCAGGATCGGGGACAGGAGAGGCAACTAGGCAGAAGAAAGAGACAGACAGGTTAGTTACTGGGCAGTTAGCTGAAGTTACTACAGCAGGCCTGAAAGTGTTACCGCTGAGGGTTTCACAACAATCTGACGCCGTGCAGGGGGAAGATCCGTCCTTATATAGCAGCAGCTGGGGATCAAGGTGATGATTCTCAGGTGTGAGTGGTCACAGCTCAGCAGCAGCTGTGACA
>NW_015125445.1:0-493 GCF_001443285.1 Poecilia latipinna | reverse complement strand
GTTCCAATCTTTTGAATTTCATAAATTGACTGAACTCAGTAATTGCCTGTCCATCCATCCATTTTCTTCTGCTTCATCCGGGGTCTGGTCGTGGGGGCAGCAGCTTCAAAAGGGAGGCCCAGACTTCTCTCTCCCCAGCCACTTCTTCCAGCTCCTCTGGGGGAACCCCTAGGCACTCCCAGGCCAGCTGAGAAACATAGTCCCTCCAGCGTGTACTGGGTCTTCCCCGGGGCCTCCTCCCGGTGGGACATGCCCGGAACACCTCACCAGGGAGGCGTCCAGGAGGCATCCTGACCAGATGCCCGAGCCACCTCAACTGGCTCCTCTCAACGTGAAGGAGCAGCGGCTGTACTCTGAGTCCCTCCTGGGTGACCGAGCTTCTCACCCTATCTCTAAGGGAGAGTCCAGCCACCCTGCGGAGAAAACCCATTTCGGCCGCTTGTATCCATGATCTCGTTCTTTTGGTCATGACCCAAAGACATTTGGGTCATGA
>NW_015125444.1:0-494 GCF_001443285.1 Poecilia latipinna | reverse complement strand
AGATTTTTTGTTTCAGTTAACATATCATGCTCAAAATGGGGTAGGAAGAAGTGGGTAATTATAAACTCCTACCCCTAAACACTTGAAACTTTAGAGTCCTACTGTCATTAAACAAATCGAAATCAAAGTGGCAGTCAGAAGTAAGTTACTAATATTTACCTATACATTTTCCCATTTTATGCTGGTTTGTCTTTCTAAACTCTTACACCAAGTTATCTGCAATACACCTTATTGCTTTCTGTCACCCGTATGTGTATCTATTGAAAATTACCTCCTTGTATTTTCTTTTGAATTGTGTTAAACTATTGCTTTGTTTTAAATCTTTATGTAATTTGTTCCATAACTTTACACCTTTAATTGAAATACAGAAGCTTTTTCTTGTTGTTCTAAAATTGCGGATCTTGAAGTTTGAGTGACCCCTTAAGTTATACCCCCCTTCTCTTTCAGAAAACGTGCTCTGTATGTGCTCAGGTAACAACTTTTTAGATACTTTG
>NW_015125443.1:0-494 GCF_001443285.1 Poecilia latipinna | reverse complement strand
ACTGTCAAGTTCTTTCTGGTTTGATTAACTGTGTGATCCCAACTTGAAAAAGATCGTTTCCACTGTGAACTTTCAGCTTGATCCCACTCAGAGAGACTTTAATTTCGTTGACTCATCTTTATTTTTTACATGATGGCCCACATAGCTCATCTCAATAGGTGAAAAACCTCAAAAAGAAACAGAAAGACATCTATTACATTCTGACATTAATAAAGTAAATAACTTTTTTTTTTTAAAAGAATAATAAATATATTTTTTCTTCGTTGATTTGACAGCAATACATAAATTGGCATTTCATTTTTATCAAAATTTGTTAAATACCCTCACAGACATTCCAACTGACATTTCCTTTTCTTTCTACTTTAACCAATAAACACCAAGTGTAATTCCTTTTTTCTTTTCAATCCACCAACTTGACCTCAATAAGACTAAACAGTATAACACCAATAATACAACAAACAATTCAGCAGTGAGCAGCAGCATTGAGCCTTACC
>NW_015125442.1:0-494 GCF_001443285.1 Poecilia latipinna | reverse complement strand
GCATGGGGCTTTAAAAGTTATCAAAGAAATTGACTTTTCGTATATGTTCAGGGGGCGTGGCAGAGCGGTGAACTTGGCGTTCTGGCCAAAACAAACAAAACGCTATAACTTTCTAATAAAAAGGTCATTTGGCACCAAACTTGGCATGAAGGATTCTGGCTGGATGCCTTAAGATCCTGTGTCGTCGTGTCATATAAGCCCTGCCCCCTCAGAACAGGAAGTGACTTTTTTTACTTGGAAAGCTCCAATTCTGGCTCTCTTGACCTAAACAAGATGATCTTGTGTCAGATGATAGATAATAAGCTAAGCTGGTCTCACTTGCTTTAAAGTGGCAAAAGTTTTCAGTAGAGGGTGTCGCTGAGGTGGTGCGGCGAAGTGACAGGTCATGCCGCTGCAATACGTTTGGCTCTAGATTCCACATGTTTCAGTCCAGCTGCACCAAACTCATTGAAATCGGTCCATGTCCACCCCCCCGACAGGAATCTAGTGCAATA
>NW_015125441.1:0-494 GCF_001443285.1 Poecilia latipinna | reverse complement strand
CGCAAATGTAACAACGAACACTTCATTGAAAAAAAAAATAGAAATGAGAGGTTCACATTAAAATGTTCTTTTATTTTAATTCTCTGTTTTTGAATTTTAAAAGTTCTTTTATTTTTGTTCTTTAAAGTAATAACTTTGTTTTTTAGTCACACTTAAATTTTCATGTTCATTTTGTTCACTTTTGACTTGTAAACTGACAATTTATGTAAAGTTCATTAAGTTGTGAGTAAAATTGGACAATTTTAAAATGTTGGTAATAAAACAAAAATTTGAATTACCTTGAACATCTTGTGTAATTAATCTTTCCATGTAATTGTAGCCTAAAACAATGCAAGTACTGTAGTGTAGTTATGCATGTAATGTACAAAATAGGAAAGTAGGAATATTACCAATAGCAGTAAATCAAAAATAAAAATTAAGTGTAATTTAAATATATTAATAATATATTAGTAGCATATGTAAAATATATATAAAGTATCTTAAAAGTATATTTT
>NW_015125440.1:0-494 GCF_001443285.1 Poecilia latipinna | reverse complement strand
ATGTGTCGTTTTTTGACATTATAGGTTAGTATGTGTCATTTTTTGACATCATATGTTACTATGTGTCATTTTGGTTGTTTTTTGACATCATAGTTTAGTATGTGTCATTTTTTGACATCATAGGTTAGTATGTGTCATTTTGGTCGTTTTTTGACATCATAGTTTAGTATGTGTCATTTTTTGACATCATAGGTTAGTATGTGTCATTTTGGTCGTTTTTTGACATCATAGTTTAGCATGTGTGATTTTGGTCGTTTTTTGACATCATAGATTAGTATGTGTCATTTTTGTCGTTTTTTTGTCATCATAGGTCAAAAAACGAGCTATGATGGTCGTTTTTGAAATTAAAATGTCATTTTATCTCATTTTTGACATCATAGATTAGCATGTGTGATTTTGGTCGTTTTTTGACATCATAGGTTAGTATGTGTCATTTTGGTCGTTTTTTGACATCATAGTTTAGCATGTGTGATTTTGGTCGTTTTTTGACATCA
>NW_015125439.1:0-494 GCF_001443285.1 Poecilia latipinna | reverse complement strand
CTTCTATAACTGAACAATACCTACAGACGTCTCAATGTGTTAAACTGTTTGGCCCATTGCACTGCAACACCAACATGTGTTTACATCCCCATTTGAAGGAGTACATGTTGGAATACAGGCTTTTTGAGCCAGTATTCCAGTATTTGTGATTAAAAACTGAGAATGTTTCATCACAAAGTCCAGATTAGGAGACAATTTCAGAAGAGTCAACAACAACTTAGTATGCCATGAATACTAAGCCTGTGATACTATAATGACCAAAATTTTACATGTGCAAATGACTGGAACTTTGTCATGATGACACAACTGATGCTTTATGTAAAGCTCAGTGTTTTCACGCTGGCAGAAACACTTCTCTTGGAGTACAGCGGTGGCTCTGTCTGCATTCCACCACACAATCTTGGATGAGCTTGACAGACATGCAATGTTGACAATATATCATCAGATTTACCCTGAAAATTGTACTTTGATATGAACACTTAAGTGTTAAGGTT
>NW_015125438.1:0-494 GCF_001443285.1 Poecilia latipinna | reverse complement strand
GTGCATGATGGTGGTTCCCTTTGCACAAGTCGAGACCAAAACTTCTTCCAACAATCTGAACCAAAATGAGAACTTATTATTCAGAGTAGAAGGAAAGTAATCTTTTCCAGGGAAATCTATTTTTCCAACTTATAACATTTAAATTACATAGGTCTCAGCATCTTGATCATGAAAATGTTACTTTTTTAGTAATTCAAATTTTAAAAAAGTGTATTAACATTTTGAGGGATTGTGCATAAGACTCAAACATGACATAGCAACCTGTCATGAACATGAAGGAGTCTTTATGAATGTTTACGACTGTTATCATGAAGTATTAGGTCAATAATGACACTTTTAATGTAAAGTTGCATTAAAAGTGCCAACTTTGCTTTAAAGTGACATTATTTACTAAATAACACAAAGTTGGCACTTTTAATGGACTTTTAATGCAATTTTTAAAGAAATTTTGCATTAAAAGTGCTATTATTTACCAAATGATACTTCATGATAAT
>NW_015125437.1:0-494 GCF_001443285.1 Poecilia latipinna | reverse complement strand
ATTGTAAATCAGCATAATTTTGTTTTGTTACCCTAAATATACTATTTGATTTCATGTTTTGATCATATCAAAGTGTTTCTGTCCTTTTAGAAGTGACTCTCATGAATAAATGCTCATATGTTCAGTTCAGCAGCAGGTCGCATGAAATCATAACATTACTGATCATCATCGGCTGAAAATAGAAACTACCAGAGGAACCAGTTTGTCTGGAAAATCAGTTGAAGGAAAATCTGACGAGTGAAAGCAGAAACACTTGATGATTTTAATACACAGTCAGCAAAACAAGCAGCTTTGACTTTTGGAGCTGATTTTGTTTCTGGAGGCGGATATTTTTCTCAAATGTTAACCTCTGTCCCATTCATCTCTAAGATGTGCCAGTTTTCTGGATTTGTCTGTCATTTGCTTCATCCTTTGCTTTTTTCTATAAAAAGGGAAAAGTGACAAGAAAAAACACATTTAATCTAAGAAATATTTAATATAAAATATTAAAACAG
>NW_015125436.1:0-494 GCF_001443285.1 Poecilia latipinna | reverse complement strand
GGCCGCCGTCTGGCCGTCTGGCCATCTGGTCCGCATCTGACCGCCATCTGACCAGCTGACCGCCATCTGACCGCCGTCTGACCGTCTGACCGCCATCTGACCGCCGTCTGACCATCTGACCGCCGTCTGACCAGCTGACCGCCGTCTGACCGTCTGACCATCTGGTCACCATCTGACCGCTGTCTGACCGTCTGGTCGCCATCTGACCGCCGTCTGACCGCCATCTGACCGCCGTCTGACCATCTGACCGCCGTCTGACCATCTGACCGCCATCTGACCAGCTGACCGCCATCTGACCAGCTGACCATCTGGTCACCATCTGACCGCCGTCTGACCGTCTGACCGCCATCTGACCGCCGTCTGACCGTCTGACCGCCATCTGACCGCCGTCTGACCATCTGACCGCCGTCTGACCATCTGACCGCCATCTGACCAGCTGACCGCCATCAGACCAGCTGACCAGCTGGTGACCATCTGACCGGCGGCTGACCATC
>NW_015125435.1:0-494 GCF_001443285.1 Poecilia latipinna | reverse complement strand
CCGTGGTCCGCAACCAACGGACCTCGGTCCGGATACGGACCCATATGCCATCCCATCCGGACCCGGAATAAATTGTTAAAATATTTGTTAATTTTGACGGGAGAATTAATTTTAAACCGGAGCATTTATTTTTTTCCCTATCTGACACAAGTGCTTTTACCAGCACTGCACTGAGTAAGGATTGGAAGCTACAAACCAATCGCGTGCGAGTCATACTAACCACGTGGTTCAACTAGCGAATCAAATCGCCAGCTTGAACTCAGAGCGAGTTGTATGAGCAAACCGAAGCAGAGGTTTGTAGCCAGGCACAGACATCCACGCAGTGTGATATAAGGAAGAGGAGGTGAAAGGCGAGCGAAAAGCGATTGAAGCGAGAAACGCAGGGAGGTGATACAGGAAGACAGGGCGTGAATTACAGTCAGAAGAGGTGCAAACACTATGGCGCTTTCTAAAAAGAGAAAAGTAGATGCCGAAAATCGAGCGTTCAACACGGA
>NW_015125434.1:0-494 GCF_001443285.1 Poecilia latipinna | reverse complement strand
ACATCTAATGTGTTGAAATTCTAGAAATTTTTGCTTAGCTTTTGATGGGTTTAAATTTGAACTTAATGAAACTTGAAAAATGAGGTTTATACCAGACTTGAACTTTATCATGGACTAATCACAATTTGTCTCTCTCATTATCTTATCAAAAACAGGATTTCTTTTTATGTGAAACTTGGTCACCTTAAAATGTCTAAAGAGGGAACAGAATTGGTAAATAAATATGAGTATGTTTGATTTAAAAGGTGATTATGAAACAGCTCCAGATTCAATTACGGTTCATTACAAAATATTCTTGTCTCAAAGACAATTTATGATTCTAAATTCAGATAATTCGGTTACCTTACTTCAAACTGGGATGTTGGAAAAAGAATAATCACATTTCAGCTTTGGTTTAAAACCAGATATCTTTTATTACGAGACTGTTTCATTTGGTTTGACATGTTTTATTTTATTTTCATTTTTATTGATATTATTGTTGTTTTTATTTTTTT
>NW_015125433.1:0-494 GCF_001443285.1 Poecilia latipinna | reverse complement strand
AGACTATGCTACATAAACAATATTAGCCCGACCTAAACAAGGTTGACCCACTTAAATGAACTCAACAGAAACTGATCATGAGTACACCCGGACAAAATCATAGCAAAATAAATTATGACACAACACTAACAAAGCGAATTTAGACACTCACCAGAATGGAAATGTCTGGAGCAAACTTGTAGGTATCTGGGGATGTTGGAGAAGGTAACATCAGGACGTCTCACCGCTGACACCAGGACATTCGTCTTCTTTTCGTTAGCTCCGTTAGCTTAGCCTCCTCGCGTTGTTTCCAAGCAGGAAAATAGTGAAACGAAAGTCCGTTTTCCATCTTTTTACCTTTTCGGTCGTGTGATCGGACATTACACCCAATAACGCAGCAAGTTCGTGCCATAGCTAAAATATCTGTGAGACAGTCGTTTTTGTCGGTGGCAACAAAGATGGCGCTGATACCCTCCGACTAGAGCAGTGACGTCACGCTCCGAAGCTCTATTGAT
>NW_015125432.1:0-494 GCF_001443285.1 Poecilia latipinna | reverse complement strand
ACCATCAGACCCAGAAACATCAGAACCATCAGACCCAGAACCATCAGACCCAGACCCATCAGAACCATCAGAACCATCAGACCCAGACCCAGAACCATCAGAACCATCAGACCCAGAACCATCAGAAACATCAGAACCATCAGACCCAGACCCAGAACCATCAGAACCATCAGATCCATCAGAACCATCAGACCCATCAGAAGCATCAGACACAGCAGATCCATTAGAACCAGACCCATCAGAACCATCAGACCCAGAACCATCAGACCCAGACCCATCAGAACCATCAGATCCATCAGAACCATCAGACCCAGAACCATCAGAACCATCAGACCCATCAGACCCAGACCCATCAGAAGCATCAGACACATCAGATCCATTAGAACCAGACCCATCAGAACCATCAGACCCAGAACCATCAGAACCATCAGATCCATCAGAACCATCAGACCCATCAGAAGCATCAGACACATCAGAACCATTAGAACCAGACC
>NW_015125431.1:0-494 GCF_001443285.1 Poecilia latipinna | reverse complement strand
CGGCTCACCTTTGCGCAGCTATACTTATATACGTGTGAGTGCATACACACCTTGATCACCTTAAAAATAATCAAACCTGTTGATTATTTTTAATCAGCAGGTTTGAGTTAATCTGCTGATCCAACCCTGTTTTCTTATTTTAGTGAGAATGAAATTACCCCGCAGATGCATTTCATGCGCTTCGGCTCACGGACCAATGCGTTACATCTTTATGAGACAAAAACTGAGGAAAAGTACTATTTACTTTCGAACGAGGGTTTCACATACTTATATTTTTATTTTCTTTATTTTATGTGCGTTATTGTCTGAGGATAAATGCGGTTCAGTTTCATCGTTTACCTTTAAGCAATAAAATATTAAAATCATGAAAAACATCGGTTTGGTGCTTCTTGGTCTAAATAACACCGAATGTCATCAGATTTCAGTGTATTTAGGTGAGTTTTGACGCTTTGTGGTTTGATGTTCACAGAAAAAGTTTGAGTGGCTGCCGTACA
>NW_015125430.1:0-494 GCF_001443285.1 Poecilia latipinna | reverse complement strand
TAGAGGCCAGTATCATTTAAATTACCTTGGGAAACAGGAACTTGCCGAGTTCACAGGAGATCAGACTTCTTCTGTGAACATCTGGGTTGTGTGAAGATTTTGAACCACTAACAGTTAATTTACAAGATATTTTTCTTAGTTATAGATAGCATGCTCTGATTGAAAACTGTATTATTTCTGACTGTTAGAATTAAATGAAAATGTTTTGTTTAGTATTAGATAGAATTAATTTAGACGATGATAAATGGATTTGAAAACTGTATTAAATGAAAATGTTTTGTTTAGTATTAGAAAATTACTCAGGATTTATGCTAAATGGGGTTTTGGAAAATGATTGTGTTAACTTGTATACTTAGGATTGAATATTATGTTTCATAGGTTAGAAAAAGGAATTGTACCTCATTTTGTTCTGTTGATTTTATGTGTTATTTTTGGTTTAAGGCAGGACTCAATCTTTTGGGGTGCTGAGTGCAGAAGAGCAGAACTGGGTTTGT
>NW_015125429.1:0-494 GCF_001443285.1 Poecilia latipinna | reverse complement strand
CTAAACAGTACCCTACCGTACATCCCTACTTTCACCCCTGGTCATGTGAGTTATGTGTGTGTCAGACCATGAACCCCAACTGAAGTACATGATTGTCTGTGATTGTCTGTGAGTATGATGTCAGAGTTATCAGCTTATCAGTTCAGGGCCCACAGATGTTCTCAGGGAAAGGAGGGCGGGGGAGCAGCAGAACAGAGCCTTCTTTGGACGTAACAACCAGGGGAGGATAGCTGGCCAGCAGGCCAGCCCGGGAAGCCAGATTCCGATAGCAGAAATTTGTTTAGGTCAGGCTGACATCAGTTTACTGCCTTTCTTGGAAGTCTCGCTGGTGCTTCTCAATGGCAAATCCAAACAGCCAAATTTAGGGTCTCCCGCCTGATCCAAGCGAACAACGTTCTCCAAGGTCACACCATATCCATTCTGAGTCCGAGATCCGCTGCCCGTCCACGGTCCTTTTCCAGGATCGCATCCAGTCTGCGGCTCGGCTTCCGTAT
>NW_015125428.1:0-495 GCF_001443285.1 Poecilia latipinna | reverse complement strand
TCCAGCATGGGGAAGTGGGATGAGCTCGACTTTTCTCGACACCGTATTACCAAAAAATTAATCCCTGTTCTAACTTTGAGAAATAAAATGTTAAGGGTAAAATAACTTTTTCTACATAACCAGAATAGTTCCATGAACTACTTGTATAAGTTTTATATTAGTAGGATAATATTTGAGGAGAATAGAGAGGGGATGCATATTTTGGCAGGCTGGAAATCCATATTGCCCAAAAATGCATCCCTGTTCTAACTTGGAGAATTAAAAAGTTAAGAGTCAAATAACTTTTTCTACATAACCAGAATAGTTCCATGAACTACTGGTATAAGTTTTATATCAATAGGATAATATTTGAGGAGAATAGAGGGGATGCATATTTTGGCAGGCTGGAAATCCATATTGCCCAAAAATGCATCCCTGTGCTAACTTTGAGAAATAAAATGTTAAGGGTAAAATAACTTTTTCTACATAATCAGAGTAGTTCTAGGAACTACTGGT
>NW_015125427.1:0-495 GCF_001443285.1 Poecilia latipinna | reverse complement strand
AGCTGTGTGAAGCTGACACCCCACCCACGTCAAAAAATCCAGCAAATAGTCTGAATGGTTAGTGCTCCGTTTGTGCAGGTTTGTGCCGTTAAAACTGTCGTTTGTGCAGCTTTTGTTTTCGAGATATTAAAAGTTATAATTTTGGCCGATGACGTCACCGTCACCCCATCTTGCGCCAAAACAAACCAAAGTGGGCTAGTTCGTTAGTGCTCCGTTTGTGCAGGTTTGTGCCGTTAAAATTTTCGTTTGTGCGGTTTTGGTTTCTGAGATATTAAAAATTATTTTTTAGGTCATCTAGAGTTCACCATCCCCCCATATTGCTCCAAAACAAACCAAAGTGGGCTAGTTCGTTAGTGCTCCATTTGTGCAGGTTTGTGCCGTTGAAATTTTCGTTTGTGCAGTTTTTGTTTTCGAGATATTAAAAGTTATCATTTTGGCCAATGACGTCATCAGCCACATCCATTTTAGATGTAGCCTATAGTGAATTTTACTATA
>NW_015125426.1:0-495 GCF_001443285.1 Poecilia latipinna | reverse complement strand
GACCTCCATCCGACCTCCAGCCGACCTCCATCTGACATCAGCCGACCTCCATCCGACCTCCAGCCGACCTCCACCTGACCTCCAGCCGACCTCCAGCCGACCTCCACCTGACCTCCAACCGACCTCCTCCTGAAAAATAAAGTTAAAATCCTTCAGCCAAACGCTGCAGTAGAGTTCTGATCCGATTTCTCCCTTATAATCCAGATTATAATCTCAGATTCTCAGCTGTAAATCTCAGAATCATCCGCTCCTTGACTGAAACAGACCTCTCTGAGGAGTCACCTGGACTTGTTTTGCTTTACAAATTGAACCAATCAGCGTTGCCATGGTGACAGGAGGAGGCGTGAAATGCGCTCTGACGAGGCAAACCAAATTAGGATTATTTCCTCCTCATTTTGGGAGCAAAAGCTTCTTCATGGAGGAGCCTGAAGGATTCATCCTGTTACGGTTTCATCAGGAAAAGATGGGCGGATCGTTTTGACACTAAAGTTTCTA
>NW_015125425.1:0-495 GCF_001443285.1 Poecilia latipinna | reverse complement strand
CTAATCATGAAGTTACCTAGGTTGCTGTTTCTCTCCAGGCACCGATCTGCTGCGTGGGATGTGGAACGACCGCAGAATCCTCCGGGTTCATATGGGTTGCATCGTCTACCCGTTGGTGTCACGATTGTGTACACCTTGAAAATGTAACGGCCATCCTCTGCCTCCATGGACGTGAGGATCTGCCTTACATTGCGGCTTCTACGTCTAGATTCCTGGGGCGGGACCACAAAGGCGTGTGGACCTCTGCATTGGGCCAGGCTGACGACGCGCTTCAGACTTCGCCTTTGGAGAGTGGCCGGGTGCTACCCATTGTTCAGAAACTTTGGGAGAATCAGATCACCCGTCAATGCCTTCTCACTCTGCACCTTATGGACGGCAGAGTGGTAGCAGTTGGCGACCCTATTCCACCAGTTTGCCCGGCATCTCCAGACATGTTCGTTGATATCGGATGTCAGGCCAGCATTGCAACTCACGATCAGGGTACCCAAGCTGAGT
>NW_015125424.1:0-495 GCF_001443285.1 Poecilia latipinna | reverse complement strand
TGGAATCAAAATCCGAACTATAAAGAACGAAAATGTGTAAATATAACTAGGACTATTCCCACACTGTTTTTTCTTGGTGATCAAACATATCCGGTAGCAGACAGTTACTGGATGTGTGGTGATGACGTTTTGATCAACACTTTGCCCCTAAAATGGGTAGGCCTTTGCGCCCTTGTTCGAATGAAAGTACCAGTAACCCTAGCGTATGAAGGAGTTAAAGACTTAGTAGAAATGCACAACAATAAAACAAGGCTTCGTAGAAGCCTGGGGGATTATGGCTTGAATGAAGGAGGATATTTAAATCTTATAGGTCAACCAAGAGGAATTCCAGATGAATTCAAAGCGCAACATGAACTCCACGCAGGTTTTGAATCTATCTTACCTTGGATCATAATTAATAAAAATGTTGAATGGATTAACTATGTTTATTACAACCAACAGAGAATGATCATCTTTACCATTGAAGGATTTATGGCCCTAGGAGAACAACTCCAT
>NW_015125423.1:0-495 GCF_001443285.1 Poecilia latipinna | reverse complement strand
ATATCCACAGCCTGCTTGGTCTCTACTTGGCGAAGCAGTTTGAAGCTTCATTGCCTCATTAGCAGCCGGTCGCTGCATGTTACACAGAGCGGCTTGTAATGTTTGACTCACCTACCAGTCCGGGATAAATCCATCCTCCTGTCTCTTCTCTGGGCCTTTTCCCCTTTGCAAAGAAACTTTCCAAAGACACCTGATCTGTTTCCTACTCATTTTGCTGCTTGTGGGCTCAGTGTTGGTGCGTAAGTAACTGAGAGAATCCGGTTAATGAATTTTCAAAATAAAAGATCCTCCAGACTCAAATAATACATAAAACAGAAATATTTAATTATTTGTTGCGCGGCCCGGTACCAATTGGTCCACGGACAGGTACTGGATCAGGGGTTGGGGACCACTGGACTAGGTCATCAAATCACTATGTTGCCTGTAGGAATTTTTAATGTCCAGCAGGTGTCAGTATTCAGTGACAGTATCGACACAGTTTTGCTATGGGTCGAA
>NW_015125422.1:0-495 GCF_001443285.1 Poecilia latipinna | reverse complement strand
AGACAAAACAAGCTGGGTAAGAGGAGGAGGTGTGACATGCATATGGGTCTCATGTGAGTTATGTGTGTGTCAGACCATGAACCCCAACTGAAGCATGTGATTGTCTGTGATTGTCTGTGAGTATGATGTCAGAGTTCATTACTAGCTTATCAGTTCAGGGCCACAGATCTTCTCAGGGAGGCTTCTTTAGACATAACAACCAGGAGAGGATAGCTGGCCAGCCAAGGCCAGTCCGGGGAGCCAGATTCCAACAGCAGAAATTTGTACATACAAATTTGCACCCAGTCTGCAGCTCAGCTCCCGTATCATCTCAGTCTGAGTGTTGATCGCTCTGCAGATCCCATCAACCGTACCCGGCAGCCTTGAAATGGCCAAAACGACTGCTGGTATCTTCCGAAATTTTCAATAAGCCAGGTATCCGCCAACTCCAATAAGCAGAAAACCTGTCATCATGAATCCAATCATGTACACATCTTCAACATCCTCGACTGACAG
>NW_015125421.1:0-495 GCF_001443285.1 Poecilia latipinna | reverse complement strand
AAATGGCAGGAATTATGGGATAGAGAAGAAAAGGCAAGATTTTACTATAGCATTCAAAGAAAAGTAGGGGAATGTAGGGAAGGTAATAGGAATAGAAAAGAAGAGGATATTATATCCAGATTAAGGTTTGGGCATACGGGGCTAAATAGTACTTTGAAAATAATTAATAAACATAGTACAGGGTTGTGTAATTATTGTGGAGAGTCAGAAACAGTGCAGCATATTTTTCTAGATTGTGATAAGTACAATCGGGAAAGAGAGATATTAGTCAGAGAGTTAAATAGAAATAAAGTAATTTTAGATATTAAAAATCTGCTGCAAAGGTCCTCTGAAGATGTAATATTTAATAGCATTTTTAGTTATCTTAGGAAATCAGGTTTTATGGGAAGATTATAGTGATAGGACATCTAATCTATACTCCAGTCTGGAAGGTGGCGGTAATGCACCTATAAGTTGTTTGCCAACCGCCAAAAAACCTAAAAGAAGAAGAAGAAG
>NW_015125420.1:0-495 GCF_001443285.1 Poecilia latipinna | reverse complement strand
GCATACAACGCTGGGGGGCAAAAAGACTAATCTTTTACATGTCATCCATAGCCGCGTTAACTCAGTGAAACTTAGAAATGTAGGTATTGATTTCGTGCTATGATCCACAGCAAAGTGATCTGTATTCGCCAAGCTACGCAGACTCGTTGCCATAGCAACTGACAACAATGCCACTTCATGTTTTAACACCAAAAAAACATTCAAGAATTTTGCACACAGAACAGAACATTCAGTCTGTTGTTGTAGTACGTTTTAGGCTTAATGTTTTATTAATAAATAATTTCTGTTGTAGATGAGCTACCGCTCTATTTTACTGAATTATTTAAACATAAATTGTAACCCACAAAACGCACATTTCATTAAAAAACTAAACAAAAACATCTTATTGCTGTCTTACCTTTACGTATCAATGAAATCCATGCACCGCTAATTCTGCACAAAAATATCCGTTCATCCAAAGCCAAGTCTATCCTTGGCATGTCTTTTCTACTCCGT
>NW_015125419.1:0-495 GCF_001443285.1 Poecilia latipinna | reverse complement strand
CTAATCTCCTTGAAGATATGTAAACACAACCCTCTTCCCTCCTCACCCCCTCCTGTATCCATGGAGTTGCGAAGCTGAACGCTCCCAAGGACATGCCTTTATAACATCTTTATCGGACTCTGCCAGGGGCTCAGTAGCGTTTTTCCATTGTTTCGTCTGGATGTTGCCATTTGCCCTAATGTGTCCTTTCCTCTTTTTCTAGTGAAAAAGAGGAAAGAGGTGGAGTTTAACCCAGAAAAGGATTATTTTAGTTTATTAGTGATATCAGAAATTGTGGAGTACGCACTATTTAGATCAATATTATACAGCCCAGAAATGGAATTAGAATTAGAATCACTACGAACTTGGAATCCAGAAATACTTAACAAGAACGGTAACTGCTTAGTTTATATTACTTTTAACCCAGAAAAGGATTTAGATCAGTCATTCTTTAGCTTATTTTATCAGAAACTGTAGAGTACTCACTATTTAGAAATGGAATTAGATACTTAGCAA
>NW_015125418.1:0-495 GCF_001443285.1 Poecilia latipinna | reverse complement strand
TTAAAACAGACCACAGATACATAAATGTAACACTTGCTTATTGAGATGATCAATGCTGTTAAATTTGATTCAATTGTTTAGGCATACATAAATTAAATAATTTTAAATTGTTTAATATTTAAATACAAGATTATAAGGAACTGGCAAGTTTACTTTGTAAAACTTCAAAGAACAATATTCATTGTTAGATTGTTTTGTTACCATAGCAACAATCTGATGCTGTGAGTTTAATCTTTGAATTTACAAATCCAATTTAGTAAACTGCAGTTATAACTTATTGCTTTTTAGGCTGGCCAATTAAACTACTCCCTTCTCCCATATTTCACTAAATCTAACACAGAAGCTGTTAGAGGTGCTGATATTTTTAGCAACAAAAGGGGCCCCTAAATCAGGTTCTGCTCCAGGCCTCATACAGCCTTGGACCGGCCCTGCATGATGAGGTAATCTGCTGCACTACACAGAAATGCGTAACAAACGGGAGATTTAATTCAATGC
>NW_015125417.1:0-495 GCF_001443285.1 Poecilia latipinna | reverse complement strand
TCATCCTGGACGGGGCTGAGCCGGTCTTCCTCTCCTCCAGAGTGATGAGTTTTCATCACCAGTAAAGGCAAACAAGTCTGATGTCTGATTAGCTGCTAGGAAGTACATTGTATATTCAATGTTCATTTTGCTATCCTGTTTGTACCTACAATAAAATTGAATCTCATTTGTAATACTCTACATTTCACAAACCTTTTTTTCCCCTTTCTCTGTCTTTACGTTATATCAAGTATTTGCATGTAGATCAGGAATTCAAGTGAGATGTTAAAATGCAACACATTTAGGTAATGCCAGCAAAGAAATGTGAATATTAAGCAATATGTAATTAGTCATATAATTTAATATACTGAATAAGGCTGGATGATATGACTTACAAGGTTTTTTTTCATACCAGATTTGATTTTAATCGATTCCTCCCATCCTCAATTTCTATAATAAAGTCACAGAAAATACTTTCAAAAAGTGCCTTTATTTCAATCATCTGTTCTGTGAGTT
>NW_015125416.1:0-495 GCF_001443285.1 Poecilia latipinna | reverse complement strand
TGTTTCTTAGTTTTGGGGGTGGGGGTTGGTTGGTTGGTTTAAATTTGTTACTTTGGAACATTCTATTGCAGGGGTCCCCAAACTACGGCCCGCGGGCCGGATCCGGCCCACCACCGCCTTTGGTCCTGCCCCCTGAACAATGCCGGATCTGGCCCGCCTCCTCATACCAGAGAGCATTCAGTTTTTTTTTTCATATATTGTATTTTCCGGTTTATATGTGGATTTATCTTCAACCACCAGGGGTGCTCTTGAGCAGATGTGAAACTAACTTTCCCTCAGTGGAATATATACTAGTCATTACCAGTCATCGTTTCACTCACGGATTTTTCCATTTGCATTCTGGGTAAAAATCTATCTAAAAGCGCGAATGTGTCGTTGTGTCGTCGCGCCCCCATTCCCCATTCTCCCCCCCGTCGAAAAGAATTTTCTAAGGTTTCTTTCTCCAACAACTAAGACCGGCCCCCGACCAGAGAAAGGAACAGCTATGTGGCCCTC
>NW_015125415.1:0-496 GCF_001443285.1 Poecilia latipinna | reverse complement strand
CTAAACATCTCATGGTCTTTGATATTTGATATTTGCATTGTAAACATTTGCTGCAGTCAAACAGGTGAGGCTCAGGTGAAACACAAAGGAGTTTATCAAAAACAGAACCAAACATGGAGAAGCAGGATTCAGTTTCTATTTACTACAAACTTCCATAAAACTGCAAAGATGCTGAAACACAGAGCTCCTTTAAATCAGGTTTAAAACCCCAGTTGTTTATAACTGTTGACCAGTTATTCTGTCAGTATCATCAGGTACTGACAGAACAGGTACTGATTTGTTGTATTAACAACTGGAACATCATTATTTCTACTCTGGATCATAACTGCATCATGGAAATGTCCTTTATGTTTTTATCATGTAACGCCTGTTGGGCTGTGTTGTTGCTGATTTGTGACGTAGAAATAAACCTAAACCTCACCCTTTATGAGAGTTTATGACCAAACAAAGTAAACCATCAAACATTTCAGCTGTGAGCTTTGCAACACAAACTTCT
>NW_015125414.1:0-496 GCF_001443285.1 Poecilia latipinna | reverse complement strand
GATTTTTATAGTATAGACTGGGGTTGCCGCCTGTCACGTAAAATGCATGATCGTCACCCTCCTCACGTCATACGCTAGTTTCACCACCCTCTCAGTAGCGACATTACCTGTAGTCTCAAGTCCAAAACCTGACAGTTATGCTAAACTGAGAAGTCAAACTCTTGCTAAGATAGAGACACGAGTAGGAAGATAGATAGATATTAAAGTTTCATTGGAGGAATGTGATGAGCTCTACTCATATATGTTGGAGCCTATTAACCATTAGATTAATTTATTTTTTGCTAAATTAATTTTCGCAGATCTAGGTTATGTGAATGATAGATCTATTGTATATTTATTTATGCGTTTATTTATTTGTTTTGCTTAGACCCTCCTCCTTGTCAGTCAGCCTCCTGCAGTGATTAACAGGCAGAAGCAGCTGCTGGGGTTGATCTGATTGTTTGGTGAAGGAGTGAGGAGTGAAAAGGTTTTTGTACCACAGATTAACGTTTATATT
>NW_015125413.1:0-496 GCF_001443285.1 Poecilia latipinna | reverse complement strand
GATATTCGGCTGTTGTTGTTGTGCTATTAGCTAGCTTCTTGCTAACGACTTTACTAGCAAAGCAAAATAAATAAAAAGCTTCTTCCCAGTATCGTTAATGATAGCAGTCATTCTTCAGTATAACTTATGCAATAGGGGCACATCGCCCGTCCAAAACCGATCATCTCCATAATGGATATATGTCAGATCTTCTAATTTCCTTTGCTGCATAATGTACATTGCATTTATTCTTGCATTAGGTAAATGTATCTTGAAGGAGAATAGCACTTAAATAAAAGTCCAACAAGGATATTCATTTAGAATTAAAAATAACTCACCCTGAATTACCATGATAGATATAATGTATGTCATTAATGAAGGGGAAAAAACTCAACCCAGACTTTAAGTAAGTTTAGGGTCTGGTTCGCAGAGTATGAAGTTATTTTTTTCCCCAATTATTCAATGAAAAAAAAAATGTAACCTGAGTCAAGTAAAATAAAATTGTAATCAAAAATTT
>NW_015125412.1:0-496 GCF_001443285.1 Poecilia latipinna | reverse complement strand
CTGCGTTCTTTGTTTAACCGTCTCATCACCACAGCGATCTCACCCATGGAGGACCGGATGGCACAGATGTATCCTTTGTTGCTCAAAGATGCTGAATCTGACACAGAATCCTCAGAGGAGGTGCTTCCTGACTCATATTTAGACTTGGCTTATTGGCCTGAGTACAACCCCTGAGTGTAAGAATATTTGCGTTCCTAAAAATGAACTCCCAGCTGAAAATCATCTGAAGTGGCTGCTTAGGAGGGATGTGAGATTTGGAACAAATATTTGATAAACAGGGGGGAATGTTAGGTAAATTGTATTATTATCAACTATTTGTTATATCTTTATGTTCTTAGTTTATGTATTCTTACTTATTTAGTTTAGTCATATGTTTTAAGGAATGTTTCTGTATTGTTAATCACTCTGGCTTCGTTTCTCAGAGGGCCTCTCTGAAGAAGAGCAGTGACAGCAGCTCTTCTCAGAACGGCCTGCTTTGACCTCTTAGATAGCTATA
>NW_015125411.1:0-496 GCF_001443285.1 Poecilia latipinna | reverse complement strand
ATAATGAATTTAATGATGAAAATAAGCTCAACAGTCCATACAGGCAGCACGGCAGAGACTAGCTCACAGCTAAGTACCGGTAGCAACTGATTCACAGGACTAAACACGAGAGCTGACACTTCCAGGACTTAAACAGTTCTACTGGCGAGTGACGGACACAAACGACGATAGACAAGGACCCGACGAGGAACACAGACAACAGGTGGGTTTAAATACACACGGGGTAATTAAGGAAACGAGACACACCTGGGGATCAATCAACGGGGAGGACAGGACAGAGACTCACAGGAAACAGGGCTGAACACAGAAAAACTCAAAAATAAACACACAGAAACACGGAACATGACAGTACCCCCTCCTCAAGGGGCGGCTACCAGACGCCCAAACAGAAAAGTCCAAATAAACACAAAACAACCCAACAGGGTGGGTGGAGGGGCGACGGAAGGAGGGTCAGTCCAGAACAGGGAAAAACAGTCCGGGGGCCGCCCACGGCACC
>NW_015125410.1:0-496 GCF_001443285.1 Poecilia latipinna | reverse complement strand
CTCTCAGATCACTAGTGCTGGTAGCAGTGTGGCTGACATTTTTCGACCATGGTGTTAGAAAATCTGTATATTGACGGGCCGTCAACATAAAAAGCTGGGGTAGATTGTAGCCGGGGCATATTGTTTCCCCTGAATGTGTGCTGCTGCGCCCTCTTCCTCTTGCCCATATATGGAAGATGCTGTGACAGAGCGCAGCTGGCTTGTTAGGGAGACAGGTAATCAGCATTTACATTTAAAAGCGGGTAGATCCCTGAGATGATCAGATGCAGGCTTAGGACTTGTGCACAGGTATGTTTAACATCAATCGTGGAGTGAGTTTAGAATTTGTCTGATTCTGCCACTGATTGTTGTTAGAGAGTGACGTCAAGAGCAACATTTACTGGTTTCACTGTAGAGAAGGTAAGGGCCGTTTCTTATGATTCATCTGGCTGGTTAATGTTCTTGTCTAACTTGATTTCTTTTGTGTGTAGGTTGGCCTGCTACTGTTTCAGTTTTT
>NW_015125409.1:0-496 GCF_001443285.1 Poecilia latipinna | reverse complement strand
CAACACTCAAATGCTGTTTTATTAAAGTTAATACAGAAAGTGAATCTCTAAACGTTACAGCACTGACAGACAGCGGTGTATATATTTTCCCAACTGTGGCTAAAGCTGCTGCTACCTGGTTTATTCTCCGATCGGAGGCTGTTTATTATATATACAGTTAGAGAATGGTGGATTGACAATGAGTAATAACGGCTAACACGTAAATGCTGTTGTAATTAACCTTACCTTTTAGTATATCCTTAAGATAATGAGTATCCGTGAATTTTTCAGTCAGGTTTCCCGAGGCAAAATCACACCAGAAGTAAAGATACACCTCTTCGAGTTACGGTGCCCATTGTCTGACATCACTGTGAAAAGGGTCTCCAGAAAAACTTCCGGTTCAGAAGTAAAACGAGCTGTAGTCCAATCAGCGATTTCTTAGGTCTCCACTGGGACCTACCTTTTCCGTTTTCTTAATGTCGTTGTGTTTTCGTTAATGTTGTGTTTTCGTTAATGT
>NW_015125408.1:0-496 GCF_001443285.1 Poecilia latipinna | reverse complement strand
TTCTTCGAAGCAATGCCTGTAAGTAGCAGCTTATACTTCAAAACAAGCCTTTATGTTAACATATGATAAAATAAGTAATTTGTTTATTGAATTAGTTTTGGAAATACCTGCGGGCGATTTGATTATGTGCTACGTCATTGCCAACTAGCAGGCTGCTAAGATTTCTCAGGTCGTTACGTAGCATTGCAGCTCATAGCATTCTGAGGTAGCTGTTGTATCAGTTGTACTTCTAATATATGTATCTGAATGTAAAACACTTCTGTTAGCTGCTCTGAGCTCATCCTGAGTTATTTGTTTTGGCAGTTTCACTCCATTCTACATAGAAATAAAGGAAGAACTAATTAATACTGACTCGTGTGAAAGGAGTTTGGCTGATGGTTAGTTTTGGTACAAGACACCATAGCGAGACCATTACAAAGTGAATCATTGGAAGTCAAAATTGGAAATAAAAGAAGAATGTGCCCATTAAAACGGAATTAGGTTTTAATAGGGAATT
>NW_015125407.1:0-496 GCF_001443285.1 Poecilia latipinna | reverse complement strand
CGTTGTCGTGGTTTCAAAGTGTGTTTAAAGCAGGTCTGGCTGCAGCTGGATGCCATACAACTGTTAATAACCAAGTGTATGATGATCTACGTCATGATTCTATGTTGATGATTAAATAAAATCATATGGTAATGACAGCGTATGCATGTCTGAGCTAAGCGTACGACTATCTGACAACGTATGCTGACCTGACAGAACACCCGTTCTTTGCTCTTGTAATGCTCTGTGTACACTGCATCATTATTTTATTTAATTAAGTACGTTGATATTTAAATTAACAAATAACTAAAACACAAGAATGAAAGAGCACACAGAGCATGCACATTGCTCTTTGATTGTTTTTGTTCAAAGTGGCAGCTGTAATGTCTGCCATGGTGTCAGACTACCTGGCTTTATGTACTGGGATAGAGAGTGAAAACAGTCACGATGAGCGCCTTCTGTTTGGTTAATTCTTGCTTGTTGCTCCTTGGTCAGTGTTCATGGTTGAGCGTTATTT
>NW_015125406.1:0-496 GCF_001443285.1 Poecilia latipinna | reverse complement strand
GTCCTCATTCATCAAACTGTGGCAGCAGCAGATCTGATCTCAGATCTGCTTGTTCTCTCAGTTCAACAGGAAACAACTGATCAGGTTCATCTTGGTCACAGCTCTGAGATCAGTCTGACTGCAGCCTGGAAACCATCTACTGGATGTGCTGCGTCACTGACTGCTGCTGGAGAGGCTGGAAACACTCACTGATCTGATCTCTCCTTCCTTCTTCTCTCTGCAGGTTCTGATCTCTGTAAAGTAGAGAACGGTCTCTGTGTCCTGCTGATCCTCAGAGGTTGAAGCTGCAGCAGTTTGAGTCTAAAGAGACTCTGACTGGATCATGATGATGACCTCTGACCTCCAAGATTTTCCTCCTGTTTATTTTCTCATGTCTGTCATTTAGTGTCTGATATTGTTTGTCTCTTTGGATCAATAAAGATCCGATTCAAACTGGGCTCCATTTAGAGGCTTCATGGAGTTTTGATCTGAACTGGATTCAACTGGAAAGTTGATC
>NW_015125405.1:0-496 GCF_001443285.1 Poecilia latipinna | reverse complement strand
AAGGAACCTAATTAAACTAGAATAAAGGAAAATAACTAGAAACAAGAAATAAACATAATTAGAATTACCAATGAAGAACAGATGTGGTTTTCCACAGAAACAGAATTAAATGGAAACAACTAAGGAACACCAAAAGAATCTGAGGAGGATGCTGGCGAACAGCAGCCTTGGAGGGTGCTGGAAGCGGAGCAAGTATCATGGTGGACGTTGGCGGCAGAGCGGGAACCTTGGGGATGCTGGAGATGTGTCCCATCCTGACCGAGCTTCTGAACCTTGTAGCTGGTCCTGTCGACCTCCCAGCCGACCTCCTGAGCCTGGCTGGGAGGCCGATGGGACCTGCGACACTGGCAGTCGAGCAAATACCTGCCGGCGGCAGAGCAGGAACCAGGAGGCCAATGGGACCCAAGACAAGATTCCGGAGGCCGACGGGACATGCAACAAAACCCTGGATGTCAGCCAGGAGACTGACAGGACTCACCACGAAGCTCTGGAAGTC
>NW_015125404.1:0-496 GCF_001443285.1 Poecilia latipinna | reverse complement strand
TCAACCTCAGGCAACTCGTCAACCTCAGGCAACTCGTCAACCTCCGGCAACTCGTCATCCTCTGGCAACTCGTCAACCTCCAGCAACTCATCAACTTTTGGCAACTCGTCATCCTTCGGCAACTCGTCAACCTCTGGCAACTCAACATGCGGCAACTCGTCATCCTCTGGCAACTCGTCATCCTTCGGCAACTCGTCAGCCTCTGGCAACTCGTCCTCCTCTGGCAACTCAACTTTTGGCAACTCGTCATCCTTCGGCAACTCGTCATCCTCCGGCAACTCGTCAACTTTTGGCAACTCGTCAACTTTTGGCAACTCGTCAACTTTTGGCAACTCGTCATCCTTCGGCAACTTGTCATCCTTCGGCAACTCGTCATCCTCTGGCAACTCGTCATCCTCTGGCAACTCGTCATCCGGCAACTTGTCAACTTTTGGCAACTCGTCATCCTTCGGCAACTCGTCAACCTCTGGCAACTCAACATCCGGCAACTCGTCAT
>NW_015125403.1:0-496 GCF_001443285.1 Poecilia latipinna | reverse complement strand
TAAAATTCAGAAGAATATAAAAGAAAGAAGAAATGGAAGAAGAAATACAAAGGAGGAAAAATTGATAACAAGATTAAGATTTGGGCATACAGGACTTAATTATACACTTTTTAAAATTCAAAAACATAAAACTGGCAAATGTGATTATTGTGATAAATATGAAACTATAGAACATGTTATATTAGAATGCCATAAATACGAAATAGAGAGAAGATATATGAAGAGAGAGTGTGAAAGGATTAAGGAGAAGATTAATTTATTAGATATATTGAGGAAGAATTTAGGGAGTAAACATATACAAATAATTATTCGATTTCTTAAGAAAACGAAATTATTTCATAGAATTTAATTATAGTGTGTTTGTGAATGAAGGCATGATATACAAAGTTGTGCACAAGTATGTATGTGTTAAGTGTGAATGTGTGAGGTTATGTTAGATAGAATTTATGGTAGAATATATGTGAGGATAAATATTTAAACCATCACGAACCACACT
>NW_015125402.1:0-496 GCF_001443285.1 Poecilia latipinna | reverse complement strand
GTAGCAGCCTTCATAAAGCACTGGAAGCACATTGGTGGATAAGCTGAAATAAAGATTTGGATGGAAACAGAAAACAAACTCTTTGGATCCTGTAATAATCCCAGTTTCCATACATAAAGGCCTGGAAAAGGTCAAAGTTTCCATTTAATCTTTTCAAACTGTTCAGAAAGACAATGTTGAAAATGTTTCTGAGTGAAAGAGACAGACATATAGAGACTAAACTATTCGTTCAACAGAGAAGGATTTTCTCTGACAGGAGGAGACACTTTAGACACTTTAGACACTTTAGACTCTAAACTTAACACAGAAACACTGAGGAACCAGGACTGACCCAGAATCCAGGAATCAGAGGTTCAGTGAATGTGGTGTTGAAGGTGTGGAGGTGGATCAGGGAGTCAGAGGAGACTCTGAAGAAGGACAGAACGCCAGCAGGACAGTCCACATACACAGCTACTCTGTTAGAGGAGGAAGAGCTGATGCTCCTCATTCTCCTGTA
>NW_015125401.1:0-497 GCF_001443285.1 Poecilia latipinna | reverse complement strand
TAAATCTGTGATATAGCTTTATCTTTAGGAAGGAGTTTCTCTCTCAGCATGTATTTGAACTTCTCTCTTTTATTTACTTCAGCGCAGCTCACAGTTTTTAACAATTTCCGTTGCTTTCTGTGTACTTCTAAATCTGCTCCTTTTTCGCATCTTTTCGGGCCTACTACTGCCTCTAGTGGCGTGGGGGTGGTAGCACAACTAATATAAATACATTACTAAATCAGAATACCAAAGTCTTTATTATTTATTATTAATTCTCGCATAACTGGAACCGCAAAAGATAAAGTCCCTCACAAAACACCATACCTTTAATTTTCTTAAGGAAGTAGAGCTAATTAAATGACATAAACAAGACCTGAAAGTGGTTCCAGTTTCACTCGATGGCCAACCTGTTGAAACTGTGGGAAGTTTTAAATACCTTGGATCATTCCAGGACAGTCAGCTCAATTTTGCTGAAAACACTGGCTACATTTTTAAGAAACATCACTCTATCTTTT
>NW_015125400.1:0-497 GCF_001443285.1 Poecilia latipinna | reverse complement strand
GAGAAGTTCAAATACATGCCAACAGTAAAAATTATTTTTAAAATGAAGATATATCACAGATTTAAAAAGAAATTTAGCGCCCCCTTCACTGGGCCAGGACCCCTTGACCTCGTTAGCTGCCCTGACTAATGCCTAAAGAAAATACGAGGTAGAAAACTTAACATTTTGAAAACAATTTTATTGAAACCACTGATATTGAAAGACCAACATTTTTGTAATATCTAATAAACAATTTGATCATACATGACCTACTTCAGGACTTTTTAATGGCGCAGAAAACAGGCAATAGCAACACGGACCAACGACATGAACCAACGACAAGGACCAACGACATGAACCAACGACAAGGACCAACGACGTTCATCACATATGCAGCGAACGCATATGCAACATCTACATATGCATCATCTACATGCAACATAGACCAACGACACATAGCAACGACACATCTGCACATATGACTTCTACTTATTTTTGATACAAATGGAACCCCATAA
>NW_015125399.1:0-497 GCF_001443285.1 Poecilia latipinna | reverse complement strand
AAGCAATGCCTGTAAGGAGCAGCTTATACTTCAAAACGAGCCTTTATGTTAACATATGATAAAAGAAGTAACTTGTTTATTGAATTAGTTTTAGAAATACCTGCGGGCGATTTGATTATGTGCTACGTCATTGCCAACTAGCAGGCTGCTAAGATTTCTCAGGTCGTTACGTAGCATTGCAGCTCATAGCATTCTGAGGTAGCTGTTGTATCAGTTGTACTTCTAATGTAACTGAATGTAAAACACTTCTGTAAGCTGCTCTGAGCTCATCCTGAGTTGTTTGTGTTTTGACAGTTTCACTCCATTCTACATGGAAATAAAGGAAGAACTAATTAATCCTGACTCGTGTGAAAGGAGTTTGGCTGATGGTTAGTTTTGGTACAAGGCACCATAGCGAGACCATTACAAAGTGAATCATTGGAAGTCAAAATTGGAAATAAAAGAAGAAGGCGCCCATTAAAACGGAATTAGGTTTTAATAGGTAATTGAAATTTGAG
>NW_015125398.1:0-497 GCF_001443285.1 Poecilia latipinna | reverse complement strand
GGGCAAATTTCAATGGAGTTGGAAAATATATAAAAATGATTTTTAATTCAATTTATTGATACTTTTATAATTATGTATATGAATACTTATACTTAATAGTCATAATATATTATCTTAGTATTCCTTTAATTGTTTTAAACTATTATAATGTATTGAGTTCTGCTCCAGGACAAGGGATTTTACAGACACCATCCACCTACTACAATGTTTAAAATAAAATAAAAAAAATATTCAGCAAACACCAGGAAAATATACATTGTTGTGCTCACATGACCCAGGTTAGTTTAGTCAGATATTTGAAAAAATTATATTTTGTGCAAATTTTATTCAAATTTTGTGCTTTATCCATAGGACCTGTTTTGTCCCTATTCTCAAGAATCACTGATTTATTAATCTTTCGTGTTGTTCGGATCGATGGACTATTGATGTGAGGGCTCGACAGACAACATTTCACTAGTAAGATGAACATATTATTGTGTATATATTGTGATTAGAAT
>NW_015125397.1:0-497 GCF_001443285.1 Poecilia latipinna | reverse complement strand
CTGGCACATCTGATGGTGGAATGTTTTAACACATTTCTATGTTTATTCTTTTTGCAGTTCAGGATTTGAGGCAGTTGGCCGTTTGTGCTGTAACAACAACAAATCTAGAGCCACACGGGAGGATGCATCACAAGATAAAATAAAATTTTAATTATAATGGTTAAAGTAACCTAATTGTGGCATACATAATTTTGATTTTTTAATTATTACTTTGTATTATTTTTTCTCTGGCAGTTCTCCTTCCTTCTGACTTGATGGCGATCTTGGGGGCAGGGTCTTTCAAGCTCAGAGATCATGGGACGGTGTGATTAGAAAGGATCTTCTTGATTACCACATCAGGCCGCTGTTGTTGCTGCTGAACACAATGCTGAACTGTGCCCATCTTCTGCTGGACTGCTGTATGAAAGCCAAAAGCTGTTGAACGATTACTAAGGTCAGTGAAGATGAACTGTTCTCCTGTTGTCACGTGAGGGCAAAGTGCTGCTCACAGGACCTGG
>NW_015125396.1:0-497 GCF_001443285.1 Poecilia latipinna | reverse complement strand
TGTCAGGTCCTGGTGCTGTCCAGTTTTTCATACCCGAGACTCTTTCTTGGACATCTGCCACAGTGATGGTTACCGGGGCTTGTTCAGGGAGGGTGCTGTTGCTGTGGTCCTCTCGTAGAGAGGTTAGCCACTGTGCATTGCTGTTGTGCTGTTGTTGTTCAGTCTCCAGCCTTGGTGGGTCTGCTCTGTTGTTAGTACCCTGCCATTGAGAGAGTACACTTTAGCTGGTTGGGTGGAGAAGAGCCGGTTAATCCTCATTCTCTTCATTCTCTCTTGTGTATCTCTTTAGGCGGCTGGCCAAGGCTTGGAGTCTTTGTTTGGCAGTTTCGAGACATCTGGCTGTACTTCTTGGGTACTGATCTTTTCATTGCACCCCTTAGGAGCTCTGACTTCCCTCCTTGTTATCTTGATCTTAGCCTCTAACCGTCTGTCCATTAACCCAAATAATTAGCCTAATCCCTTTCAGACTGACTATCAATTGCTTGGTTCTTCATGAA
>NW_015125395.1:0-497 GCF_001443285.1 Poecilia latipinna | reverse complement strand
AACTTATTTGGAAATATTTGTAGTTGATGGAAGATTGAACCAGCTATTTGATGGAAGTTTATTCTGTATAAATTATAATTTTTTTCCAACTACAGGACAAACCACCTTTTGCTCTATTTATTTGTCTCTGGTGTGTTAAATAAACCCTGATCCTCCGAGTTTTATCTTTAGGTTTTCTGATAAACAGCCTTTATTTTAAATATTGATTCCCTCATTTTAACATGAGTACAGCATCATAAATGCTACACTATACTGCAGCTTGATAGGTAAATGTAATTGTATACGTAAAGATTAAGATAAATATTAATTTAACAGTGAGTGTACTTGGGGAACTATATGGTTTGTATTTGTTCTCAGACCTGTAACCACTGTTTAATCTTTCAATGTCTTTCAGAACTTTTCAAATGTTTATCATCTTTCTAACCGGCACCTTCCTCACTTTTATTTTTGATAGGTCTACATCATAACTCCCCAGCTTTCATTCAATATAAAATCAA
>NW_015125394.1:0-497 GCF_001443285.1 Poecilia latipinna | reverse complement strand
AAAAATTTTAAAAATTTTTTGGAAAAAAAATAATTTTTCCAAAAAAAAAAAAAAAAAAAAAAAAAATTTTTGGAAAAAAAAAAAAAAAAAAAAAAAAAAAAAACAATTTTTCATTTAGAATAAGAATAAAATCTGATAGAATATAGGATATTCTATTAGATCTGTTGATTTCGATCATGTGTCTATTGTGATATATATTGTCAATGATATATTATTTGGACTGTCCAAACCTATTTAGGACCATCAAACTCATTTAAATTTGAGACAATAACGTGAGTAAATACAAAAGATAGTTTTCAAACAGTGATTTCATTTAATAGGGAAAACCTACCAAACCCACAGGCCTCTTGTGAAACAACTAACAATTTACATCTGCCCATGTTACTGCCAGACTCGCAAAAATCAACGTATCACTAAACCAGACCCTTTCTCAAAAAAATGAATCACGTTATGACCCAAAAAAAAACAAACAAAAAAAAAAAAAACAGATCAAAACT
>NW_015125393.1:0-497 GCF_001443285.1 Poecilia latipinna | reverse complement strand
GAAACCGCCATTAAACATAACAATTAACGGTAAACAACGTGCAATTATGAACACTGTCCAAGGCATAACAAGAAAGAAGTAACCAAGCAGAGGGAGGTGACTGTTCTCATCCTCCCTCCTGCTGCAATGTCTGCCACCATGACAGGTGACAAAAACAAAGCAGTGAGCATGCTCTGCGTTCTTACGTTGTTGTTTTATTTATTCGTCAGTTAAATAAATCTATATATTTTAATGAAATAAAATAATAGCTACTGCAGTGTACGCACGCAGAGCATCACAAAAACAAAGAACGGCTCTCAGTGAGGCTTCAGTCCCATCAACCTTAGTAAAGATCCGTCCAGAAGAATCGGATCGTTCCTGAATGTCATATCACACTATACTGCACTTTGGTCACAGCGTTGTCCCATATATGCGACACCTCAGTTAACACCTCCACATAATAATTCAGCGCATGAATGACAACTTTTTTTCATCGCAGATGCAACATGTGTCTCTGT
>NW_015125392.1:0-497 GCF_001443285.1 Poecilia latipinna | reverse complement strand
TTTTACTTTATTAGTTATATATTTGGTAAAGTCCAAATCCTTTTCCAGTTAAAGTTATGAATAAAGATGTTCCAATAAAATATTGGAACATCTGACAAAGAGCTTCGGTGGTGCTCATGGAGTTGTCAACATGGAGTTGACATGTTTTTTGGAAATAATGAGCATTTATTTTTTATGTTTGTTGCTTTTACAGGTTGAGCAGAAACAGATTTGGAAAAATTTATAGTTTGGTTGGATAAAAATGAAAGCCTTGGAAACTTTTAAATAAAATAACTACTCCAGCATGTTGGGAACCAGGGTTTTTTGTTTCTTTGTGTGTGTGTGTGTGTGGGGGGGGGGCTGTCTGCCTGCTGCTTCCCCTTTTCATCCACTAGAGGGCGACTGGAGGCTGTACCTGTGGAGAGCGTGCCTGCTGACTCAGCCAGTACACCTGTGATCTATCAGCTAATCATCCTGGAGTGTATGAGGAGCTGACTGCCAACACCTTGACACCAGTC
>NW_015125391.1:0-497 GCF_001443285.1 Poecilia latipinna | reverse complement strand
TGCAAATTTACATTCATAATGTCTATCTATCTATCTATCTATCTATCTATCTATCTATTGTTGAGAATGAGAATCTCAATCGATGAATCATAATTTGTATTGACACACGGAGCATAAAATCAGCCAAGAAAAGCATTCAGACTACTTATTTTATTAACTTTCAGCGCTGAAAGGAGACGCTTTACCATTACATCCAAGAAGAGTTTCTAAAAAGTCTGTGCAGCGTCTGAGGAGAAGGAGGAGGGCAACTGATTATATGAACTGAAGACACTCCCTGAAATCACACCATGTCTCTGTGGCCTGAGAAGTTTCTGTTTCTCATGAGAAATGGACCTTGGTGTCTAACAGAATCAAAAATTTAACTCTTTACTATGGGTCCTTTGTCTAACAGCGTGTGACTCTTTCTCGGCCTTGGTAAAGCATCTCAACAGTTCAGGTACCAGTTTTAGGCAATTTGAAATGAAAAACATGTATAGCTGATATACTTTGGTCATTTT
>NW_015125390.1:0-498 GCF_001443285.1 Poecilia latipinna | reverse complement strand
GGGGGGGGAGGGGGGGGGCGGTGGGGGGGGGAGGGGGGGGGGGGGGGGGGGGGTTCTTGATTGATTTTTTTACCCAGAAAGCACATGGGCAAAAACCATGAGTGAAACGGTCCTTGGGACTGACTAGTATATATTCCATTGAGGGAATGGAATTATAACATATTAATTCGTCATATGTTAACATAAAGGCTTGTTTTACAGGCATCCCTTCGAAGAATACAACTTGGAATGCAGCGTTCATAACAGACACGTGTGTTCATCTGCTCTACCGCTAGCAGACAACCATACTGATTAAATATCAAGCAGTTCCCTAAACATCCAACAGATGGCAGCCATGCAAAACAAAACACCCACAGTTTACACACTTCCTGCTAAAGAGCCCCCTGGTGAAGAAAAATCCACATATAAACCGGAAACTACAATAAATGGAAAAAAAAACTCTGAATGCTCTCTGGTATTGTTTAGGGGGCCGGACCAAATGTGGAGGCGGGCCGGATC
>NW_015125389.1:0-498 GCF_001443285.1 Poecilia latipinna | reverse complement strand
CCTCATAGCTTGACAGTAGCGCAGCTCTGGTGTCAGAGATCTGGTTCAGCTGTTCAGGTTCAAAGTTGCTGCTTTTAGAAAAATATGACCGTGTTGCTTCATGTCTCCGTGTTATTTCGTTTTATTACCTTTGCATGTTTCTTGTGAAGAGCTCAGGACGGTGTTTACAGCAGGATGTACAGGCGGATCAGTTGCTCGGCTGTCTGGCTCTGGTCTGCTCTCTCGTTCCCATATACTCGCTCTTTCAGGCTGAATACAGAAGTGATTCCATGGAAATAACTCAGGGAGGCTCCTTTATTTATCATCCGTATCCCTCGTATTTTTAGGCTGATCCGGAGTGAAGTGAAGGCTGCAAACTTTGTGTTGTGCAGCGTTAGCTTTAATTGGTAGTGGCAAATATTTACAAGCCATCTTCTTAATTCAGGATCGCTTGGAAATTAACGAAAACTTAAAAGCCCATTATATTAGGAAGACAACAATGTTAATAGTATTGTTTTT
>NW_015125388.1:0-498 GCF_001443285.1 Poecilia latipinna | reverse complement strand
GTTTTGCTTATATTGCAGACTGGCTGCAGTCAACAGTGAGATTGTTAGATCATTCATAAACCTGCTAAACTTATTGCATCTCTGACAGTGATGTTTACATTATATCCAATATGCAAGTATAATATAGGATATGTGTGTTGGCCCATTTATTGGCACCGATTTCCTTAACTTTGGGGGATGGGTGATCTGCCAATGCTTACATGTGAAGCTGATCTTCATAACTCAGCCTCTGTCCTCTTCTGCTCTGCAGTGAGAGGTTTGACTGACAGACCAACAGGTCTGAACCTTTACAGTTAATATTCACCCACTGTGGAAACTCAGTGACTTTCTTGCTTTATTTAGCAACATTTCAGACAAAAAACTTAGTGTAGAGAAAAATCTAAATTGAAAGGTAAAGCTTTTCAAAGATTGGTAATCTGTGATCGGCCAGAAAACTGAAATTGGTGGAGCCCTACATAGTCATGACATTCTATGATTAAATTAATTTCTGCAAGGTGT
>NW_015125387.1:0-498 GCF_001443285.1 Poecilia latipinna | reverse complement strand
GCAACTAATCCCAAAGCGCTACATCAACTCAGTATTTATTACTATCTAACTCCAATGCCCTCCAGAAACTGGTATTTACCAATAGTTAACGCTAGCACACAATATCAATATAGTACATATTAGCAACTAATGCCAAAGTGCTACACCATCTCAGTATTTATCATTAGCTAGCTGTAAAATGCTACACCAAACTGGTATATAGCACAAGCTAAGGCTATTCCCCTACACCAACCCGGTATATAGCACTAGCTGACGCTAGCGCACAATACCAACATAGTACTTATTAGCAACTATTGCCAAAGTCCTACACTACCTCAGTATTTAGTAGTAGCTAGCTGTAAAGTGCTACACCAAGCCGGTATTTGGCACTAGCTAACTATAGCACACAATACCAACATAGTACTTATTACCAATTAATGCCAAAGCGCTACACCAACTCAGTATTTAGTAGTAGCTAGCTGTAAAGTGCTACACCAAGCCGGTATTTGGCACTAGCTA
>NW_015125386.1:0-498 GCF_001443285.1 Poecilia latipinna | reverse complement strand
ACATTCAACTTAAAATCGGTAGGCCTAACAGCAGCCAATCAGAGTGGAAAAAATATTCTTGTTCTGTGCCACTTTGTAGTTGTTAAATAAATGAGCAGATAAAAGATGTACAACATGCCAGTTTAAACTTTGATCTATTTGCAAACCGACTGAGCTCTGCAACATTAAAACATGGATAGAACTGTAATTAATCAAAGCTCTTCTTCTCTTCAGTGTTTCTGTCGGTTTCTGGTGGTGCAGCTCTGTGCTGCCTTCAGGAGAATGGGATATCAGAGTATCATCCATAAAATTTCACCCACATGGCATTTATTGTGCAAACCAGAGCTTTCAGTGGAAAAACAAAAGTTCCAGATTCTTTTAATGCCACACAAATAAGGGAATGAACGTGGATTATATCTTTATATAGACCTGTCTACTGATTCATAGATTAGTAGTTTGTTGCTCCGTTCATGTCCTGGTTCTCCTGTTTCAGAATTTGCGCGACTTGCGCATCGTCTT
>NW_015125385.1:0-498 GCF_001443285.1 Poecilia latipinna | reverse complement strand
AAGCTGATGCGACGCCACTGGAAACGTTCTGTTGCAGCAGGGAAGATAATGACGAAATGGAACGTTGAAGAGAGTCCATAGAGACTGCGAGCGAAGACGAAGGGAGAAGGGAAGGTCCGAAGCTTGAGGGAGCCGGCTGAAGAGGTGCAGGACACGGCACCGACGCAGAAGACGGACCGGGAAAACAATCGTCCATTTGGGGGAAGAGAGGGCGAGCCTTGCGTCGTTTGGCGGGGGGAGCAGAGGATTTATGAGTTCTTTTCCTGCACACCGGAGGTGGGGGCTGAGGAGCAGGAGCCGGCGGAGAAAGAAGAGACGGAGAGTCGACATCGGGAGGCAGAAGGGCGGCTAAGGACGCCACTTGCGGAGAACTGAGATCCGCAGAAAAAGAGATCCCTTTGGATCTAAGGATCGAGGCTGGGGATGGATGCTCCGGACGCGAGGCCAGGCGAGCGCTGCGCCGGACAAGTGAGGTGGGGGAAGGACCGGGATCCCGAC
>NW_015125384.1:0-498 GCF_001443285.1 Poecilia latipinna | reverse complement strand
TTGAGGTTTGCAATGAAAGACCTGGTCAGGATGCAGATCAAACCTTCAGCCTCAAATGGCAGCACACAGATTCTAAAGCGGAACAATACATCCTTTGTCCTCTGAGGGAGGCTTTTGTGACCTGGGAAAAACACACAAATGTTTCCCACGTGCAACCAACTGTTGACAACTGATCTCAGCACATTCACTTCTTTGTTTGTGTTTACGGTTGTTCAGTGCCGCAGAGCGAGCTGAAGGCCACCACCGATGATGCCAGCTGGTAAACCTGCCAAAGTGGCTGTCTGTTAGCATTTATCTGTGTTTGGCGATCTGTCCTATACAAACACATAAGGGATACGTGTGTATGTGATGTAAACATAAAAATCCCCTCAAGATTGAGCACAAATACATCCTGCTTCTTACTTTCAGTAGACTTTGTGCACAGTTTTTGTCATTTTTGCTTTTCTTAACATTAAAGAGCTTAATGTTTCACTTCTGTTTTCCTACAGACAAAATATA
>NW_015125383.1:0-498 GCF_001443285.1 Poecilia latipinna | reverse complement strand
TTGAGTAGAAGCCTCATGCCATCATTGTATACCACATAAAGTTTCTGCAGACTACTTTTTTTGTATCGTCGCCACAGATGGGCCGTGTAATAATGTGATTCATGAATATGATTTATCGATTTAGAGTCGAAGGAAAATTTCCTTGTTCATAGATGAAATAGTTTCATCTTATTTTTTTCTATATATATAAGACTCTACCAACAAAAAGTCTCTCAATAATATACATGGCACTGTAAAAACAAAAATTTGAATTTTTGCTTATATCTGTTTAACAACCCTGGTTGTAACAACCTGGGTTGTTATTCTTCTGTACCTAATTCATTTGTTTATTGACTTTTGCTCAATTAAATTTCTTATGTATTCACTGTGAATGGTATTTTTATTATAGTTGATCATGTTGTTTTTCATGTCTCCTTATTTCTTTTGTTCCTCCCATAATTGATGGAGATATGTTATTTATAATGTATGAAAGTATTGTTTGTCATTTAATTAGCTCTA
>NW_015125382.1:0-498 GCF_001443285.1 Poecilia latipinna | reverse complement strand
TATATCTTTGTATGAATCTTCTTGTGTTGATTGCCTGTCACGCTGGTTCTGTTGTGCATAAATTCCGGTTCTATTCTAATTCCCACATCAACTTAACTTACATCAAGTTCTTGAGTTTACAGTAACCATTGAGTTGTAAATCTTGCAAATTTCTTTGCAATAAACCAGACTTATTTCTGCTTGAGAAGAAAGTAATTCACATATAGTTTAATATTTATTCAAAATATATATATTACAGGAGTCATGTTGGAATAATTGCATCTGAAATTCCATTGAGTTGCGATGCTTCACCTTAAATAATGAACTGTATAATGTACATCAGAACAGCCCACACAGTTTATGACCAGACAGGAAACAGGAGCCTGAAATTTGAAAATGTTTTGGACATTTTTGGTGAGCAGAGAGGGTCAAAGATCTGCTGAAGGGAAAACTCCAGCAGCAGAAGTAACTAAATCTAAAACCCAGCTTTATTTGCAGACCAGCGCGTTTCAGCTTGTG
>NW_015125381.1:0-498 GCF_001443285.1 Poecilia latipinna | reverse complement strand
ACTTTGCATTCAGTGTTGTGTTCAGTGTTGAGTTCAGTGTTGTGTTCAGCGTTGAGTGTTGCATTCAGCGTTGCGTTCAGTGTTGCGTTCAGCGTTGCATTCAGTGTTGTGTTCAGTGTTGTGTTCAGTGTTGCGTTCAGCGTTCAGTGTTGCGTTCAGCGTTGCGTTCAACATTGCATTCAGTGTTGTGTTCAGTGTTGTGTTCAGTGTTGTGTTCAGCGTTCAGTGTTGCGTTCAGCGTTGTGTTCAGCGTTGCGTTCAGTGTTGTGTTCAGTGTTGCGTTCAGTGTTGTGTTCAGCGTTGCGTTCAGTGTTGTGTTCAGTGTTGCGTTCAGTGTTGTGTTCAGCGTTCAGTGTTGTGTTCAGCGTTGCGTTCAGTGTTGCGTTCAGTGTTGTGTTCAGCGTTGTGTTCAGTGTTGCGTTCAGTGTTGCGTTCAGCGTTGTGTTCAGCGTTGCGTTCAGTGTTGTGTTCAGTGTTGCGTTCAGTGTTGTGTTCAGC
>NW_015125380.1:0-498 GCF_001443285.1 Poecilia latipinna | reverse complement strand
GTTTGGAAACAGGTTTGGTGTTTTCGGTAAATATTTCCGTGTTTTCAATAAAACTGTCTTCAGTTCAGCCTCAGAGAGAGTTTATCAACGAGCAGGAAACTCCTGCTGAAGAAACATTCATAGAGTTGAAAGAAATCAACGTCAAAATCGAGGAAGAGATGGAGGATCAGCGCAGACTGCTGGATTTTACCCCAATACCGAAGATCATCTTACACCGGATAGGTACGAAACACCTTCAGGTTTTACTGATTAGTCGGGTTAAAGAGAGTTTTTAGACATAAATAATCGTTGTGTATGGAAAGCTATTTAAAGAAGACGCTCAAATTGTAAACATTAAACAGAATGATTTATGTTAAAGACTAGTCATCATGTAATATCTAAATTACAGTTTGTGATCGGTAACAGTCTTATTTTTACTCAAAGTACTGTTTAAAGTTGGATTTGTGTGTAATCTATTTGTTTATGTTTAGCTTTTGTTTATGTCAAATTATAATTTAT
>NW_015125379.1:0-499 GCF_001443285.1 Poecilia latipinna | reverse complement strand
CTATTGATTATTCTTACAATTAATCGAGTAATCGGATAAAAAAATATATAAAATGAAATATTGGTAAATCTGGCATAATACCGGTGTTACTATCAGATATCAATATCAGTACAATTTTTCATATTTGAGCATCCCTAACAGTTACTTTTTTGTTGTTTAGAAAACTAACCTGTAACAATAATAGCTCACTTTCTAAGTTAACCAGAAGAAAAGTTATAGAAAAATCTGAAATTATATTGAATTTAATAACAAAGAGGCAGGCTCACAAATATGCTTATAAAAAATGTCTACAATCCAGCTTTTAGTTTATGTATTCATCTTCAGTGAGTTTAATAGATTAATTAAACTCACCTTGCCACCTAACCCGTCACGCTTTGGGTTTGAAAATACGGGAAATGCCGCCTGGAGTGGGAGGAGAGGGCGAATGAACGAACGTAAGATGGGGTGGAGGGGAGGAAATAGACCAGCGGACTGACGAACCGTTAGACCGGGGGACGAA
>NW_015125378.1:0-499 GCF_001443285.1 Poecilia latipinna | reverse complement strand
GGTGCTTAGTGTAACCCGAAAAATAATACTAGTAATAATAATAAAATAATATAAAATCAGCGTGATGCGTGACTGCGAGGAGAGCGCGAAAGCTCCTCACCAGGTTAAACCTGCACGATGAGTGATTAGAGCTGGTTCGTTAACCACTAACGCACCGGCCAACCGGGAACACATACATAAACTTTACAGGGAAGAAAGACGGGGCCAAACGCTGGGCAGCGTGTTGAGATGTAAACGCCGCATAATGGTTTGTTCACAAATTCTCACCGCTCACTCAAAGCACTTCTGAAAGCGCGACAACAAGTTATTCCTGCGGTTCAAGTAGAGCTGCGCAACCAGAGCTAACGCGGTGGGTTTAAACTCTTACCGTAATCAATAACTTCTCATAACTGATCATAATTCCTCACTGGGGGTTGATGTAAATATCCATGCAGGTCAGCCTGTGTCCAGTTCAAGTGAAAGGAGGTGCGCGATACGCGCTGAGGTAAACTTTAGACAT
>NW_015125377.1:0-499 GCF_001443285.1 Poecilia latipinna | reverse complement strand
TATATGTCAATATGGATTAATAAGGGCAGTGGAAACTGTGTTGACACTCCTGCAGAAATTATTCAAATTATCTGTGGGGGAAAAAAAAAGTGGAAAATATGCATATATTCTTCCATATTTTGGGGGGCAGGAGTAATCACTTTCAGATTATTTCATATCACTGGTTTTAATTAATGATATGTCTGTGATTCATTTAAAATGGATTTTATGTGGATCGACATGCGTCTATTAAAATGATTTGGACTTCAGAGGAACATTAATATGCAGGTACTCTTTGCGTTGAAGTTTCTGGAAACAGGAAACTTTTAATAAGGATGTGATTAGTCACAGGCTGCTGCTTTGGGGGGTATTGAGGGATAGATGTGTCTGTTCAGTCAGGCGGAGGAACTTTACTGCACACATTTGAGAAATTGCGCATCGTTTCAGTTCTTTGGAGTTCTGCACAATTTTGAACCGGACAGTTTGAGTTTATTATGGCGATCTGCTCTGGATGATGTCA
>NW_015125376.1:0-499 GCF_001443285.1 Poecilia latipinna | reverse complement strand
TAAGTAGTGCAATACACCATCTCCACCAGTGAGAGGCAGCAGTCCACGAACAGGCGTGCAGTTTGTTGGTGAAGAAGAAATCTTCCATATTGTGGCGCAAACCTAACAAGTTCTAACGGCCAGACCTCCTGTTTAAAAAGAAGCCGAAGTTTGATACCTAATACATATGAGGTATGTGTCTTATTAACTTTACATTTTCTTTGAGAAAATAACATTGACTATGTTATCTTTCTTTGTAATGTTAGCTATGAGTAATTCAAGCCAATCCTACCTTGCTGTAAGTTAATGTTAGCTAAAGTTATTAAACACAATTACTGTAACGTTAGCCCTTAATATTAAATATATTTTAAAGACAGGCAAATTGTTTTTCCCCCTCCAATTTTAATCTAGCAAATTAAAAGCTAATATATTAGTCAAAGTTATCCTTCATGTGCATTATTTAGCGACTTGGCTGATGTGACACAGTGCTTGTGTTCTTTGCTTTGGCAAGTTTAGCCAC
>NW_015125375.1:0-499 GCF_001443285.1 Poecilia latipinna | reverse complement strand
TTTCCCAGTGGCTGGTGGAAATGTGTCCCACTGTTAGTCTGACATGGAGCCAGGAAGCAGCAGAACATCATCATCATCACCCAGAGATGAAGATATGAAGGTGTTTTCATTAGAACAGCAGCTGGTTTAGATAATGGATCAAAACTCTGTAAATATAACTGGGAACATCTGAAACTTACTGGTTCAGTTTACAGCAGGTAGAAACAGCTCACCTCTCTGATGGTGGAGATCCAGAAGATTTAAAGCCAATGAAGTGATCCTTTGACATGTCGCTCTTCAAGGACACACAGCTGGGTTCTGGTTTGACCCTCTGATGAACCCTGATGAGAAAAACTCTCATTAAAATATTTCTGTGTATTTTTTCTGTAAAGTTTATTTTGAATGTGGAACATTTTAAAATACTGAGCTATGAGACCCAACAGAACCAGAAGGATCATCAACTTGATGCTCTAAATGATTCCCATCAGAACCGGTCCAATCCTCCCACATGTTCCTGATC
>NW_015125374.1:0-499 GCF_001443285.1 Poecilia latipinna | reverse complement strand
CTGGCACGCAGATCAAAGAAAGCATATGGAGTGCTGTTTCATTGGAGCCCTTCACCAATTTCCTCTTACACGGGGAAAGGCTGACGAAAGAGCCAGCCATCTCCTCCACACAGCGCAATCAGACGGCGCATCTCAAATCCACAATTCACCGCACACCGCTTTTTGAGGGGTTGCCATAGAAACTCTGCCGGGTAGTAGCGGGCAGAAAATGAGAGGAGATGAACGGGGCTATATCCCCCTCCATCGCCCTCCCTGCTTCGCTGCCACCACATTTTGTCCTCAGAGTGACTATATTATTCTCCATTCTTCGCCTCCTTTTTGCGTACGTTCGCGCTGCGAAGCATGCACGTGAGGTGTAATTCAAACAAATCTGGACAACTATCACATATAGCTTATCTGGTGTTGTTCCTGTCTGCTATTTGTTTCTAGTGGATTTTTTTTTTTTTTTTTTTTTTTTTTTGGGATTTTTTTGGAATTCACCCGGGGGGAGAAAGGTTTT
>NW_015125373.1:0-499 GCF_001443285.1 Poecilia latipinna | reverse complement strand
AAGTAAAGTCTGATTGCTTGTGTTGGCTGATTTTCTGCTCCGTGTGCGGCACATTTTTGATCCATTTTCAACAATTGGTAGCAGAGGATGGTTTTGTGCTGAGACACGAGCAGAGATTGAACAGGCCGTTCAGGCGCAGCCTGCCGGAAGCAGTGCTCTGGTGTTGGGCCCACATAAAAAGGTAAGGAAAATTTTCCTTAAACAGACACCATTGCATTGTTTCTGTTGGGTTGTCTAAATTTCAGTCATAAGCCGTGGTTTATATTGCTTTTCCCTGAGCTGTCTACGTCTCTATTGCTTGGTCTGCCCGCTTATTCAACTGTTCATAGGACTAAAAAAAAGAAAAAAAAAAGAAGAAAGTAGTTTTAGGTTTAAAGAAGAAGTAGTTTTTAGGTTTAAAGAAGAAGTAGTTTTTAGGTTTAAAGAAATTAGGTTTAAAGGTTGATTGGCATTGCAGAGGGAGGTCGCTGTCCCCGGCTTTTCCCGGACGCGGGGAAGG
>NW_015125372.1:0-499 GCF_001443285.1 Poecilia latipinna | reverse complement strand
TAGAAACAGCTCACCTCTCTGATGGTGGAGATCCAGGAGATTTAAATTCAATGATCAAACCCTTTGACCAGTCGCTCTTAAAGGACACACAGCTGGGTTCTGGTTCTGGTTCTGGTTCTGGCCTGAGTCTCTGATGGATCCTGACAGAAACATGATGATTAAAACTGAATCTGTTCAGTCTGGATGAAGCAGCAAAGAGGAGCAGCAGCAGCTTCATCACCACGTCTGTTTTGGCCTGATATAGTGAACGCTGTGTGAAAAGGGCTGTGGACAGTTAGAGATGGTGACCTCACCTCTGACCTTTGCTCTGGCTCTCATCTTCCCCACACAGAGTGGTTTTAGAGGGAGGGACTCCCTCCTCTCTGTCCTCACACTGATCCATGCTGCTGAATTCACATCAGCTCACACACACTTTCTAGCTTCACCTGCAGAGGAAACACACATCATTCATCTGCACATCAACTCTGATCATCCTTTACATCATTAGTGCTGGAAAAAG
>NW_015125371.1:0-499 GCF_001443285.1 Poecilia latipinna | reverse complement strand
AACAGTTCTACTTTAGTTTCATCAAACCACAGAACATGTCTCCAGGGATGAAGATCTTTGTCCCTGTGGGCATTTCTAACTGCAATATGGCTTTTTATGTTTGGAATAAAAGCTTCTTCCTCACTGAGTGGCCTTTGAGCTCATGTTGGTGCAGAATAGTTTCACTGTGGACAATGAATCTGTCTTACCAGCTTCAGCTGCATAAGCTGCATACACAAGATCTTTGGTTTTTGTTCTGGGGTCAATTAGCAAATTTCAGCCCAAAGCACATTCACCTCTGGGATACAGAATCTGTCTCCTTCCTGAGCATTATGATGGTTGGAGATTCCCATCATGCCAATACTTTCATTTTCTTGTTTGAACATTGCTGCACCTTCAAGCATTGATAGTTCCAAAGAATGAACCAGACTTGTGCAACTGCACAATTCTGTTCCTGATATTTGGCTGATTTATTTTGACTTTCATATCATGTTGAACAAGAACGTAGAGCGTTTCAGGT
>NW_015125370.1:0-499 GCF_001443285.1 Poecilia latipinna | reverse complement strand
AGCACCAGTTATGAATATGTCATTAAGTGTTATTACAGTATCATTGATATAAACTTTTACCTCAAGTAAATTGAAACAAGTAACAACAGTTATGACAAAGTCATTAAGTGTCATTACAGTGTTATTAATATTAACTATTACCTCAAGTAAAGTGAAACAAGTAACAACAGTTATAAAGTCATCATTAAGTGTCATTACAATGTCATTAATATTAACTATTACCTCAAGTAAAGTGAAACAAGTAACAGTTATGACAAAGTCATTAAGTGTCATTACAGTGTCATTAATATTAACTATTACCTCAAGTAGAGTGAATCAAGTAACAACAGTTATGTCAAAGTCATTAAGTGTCATTAATATTAACTATTACCTCAAGAAAAGTGAAACAAGTAACAACAGTTATGACAAAGTCATTAAGTGTCATTAATATTAACTTTTACCTCAAGTAAATGGAAACTAGTAGCAACAATTATAAAGCTGTAATTTAGTATTACAGTGT
>NW_015125369.1:0-499 GCF_001443285.1 Poecilia latipinna | reverse complement strand
GTGTATCTCTTTAGGCGGCTGGCCAAGGCTTGGAGCCTTTGTTTGGCAGTTTCGAGTGCTTCAGGTATGGGCATCTGGCTGTACTTCTTGGGCACTGATCTTTTCATTGCACCTCTTTGGAGCTCTGACAGTTGGCTCACTTCCCTCCTTGTTATCTTGATCTTAGCCTCTAACCGTCTTTTCCATGGTGGATATTGGGTCTCATGGTTGCTCTTATAGCCAAGCATTTCAAGGATCACTGATGAATCGGGCCACGATTCTCTCTCTCAGGTCAGTTGCTGTCTCGTTCAGCTTTGATAGTTTGTTCATTACTGGGGCTGCATACCCAGTCTCGGGGTGGGGAGTTGTAATTAACTCCCCCCTGTCCTGACATCCAGGCTCCTCCCCCTTGCCGTAGCATTTGTCAATCTCAAGTTGTGATAGCAGTTGCCGTTTGCGGATGTTGGAACACTGAGCTACTAGTTGTTTAGCAGTCATTGTAGACTGGGGATGTCGAACT
>NW_015125368.1:0-499 GCF_001443285.1 Poecilia latipinna | reverse complement strand
ATTTTTTTAATCCGTGTTTCTTTAATTGATGTCATTTCGAAGAATTTTGCCACTGAGTTATTTATCTAAAACATCAACACTAACAAGTTGAGCAGTAGGTCTGCAGAGGAAGTGGCAGGTGGAGGAAGTTTTTGTCTGAACCTCCTGCTTCCCTGTGTCACTGTGCCCGTCGAGCGCAGTAATACACAGCTGTGTCCTCAGCTTTCAGCTGGTTCATCTTCAGATAGATTTTATTATTGGAGTCATCTCTGGAGATGAGGAATCTTCCCTCAACGGACTGGGAGTAATGTATTGGAAAACTGTACGTGCCTATATAGGTGATCCATTGCAGTCCTTTTCCTGGAGCCTGTCTGATCCAGTTTATTGCATAGCTGCTAATCCTGAACCCAGATGCTGTGCAGGTCAGGGTGTGAGATTCTCCAGGTCTTTTAGTCACTGGTTCAGATTCTGTCAGAGTCTGACCACCAACACCTGCAAAAATGTTAACACAATTATAGCC
>NW_015125367.1:0-499 GCF_001443285.1 Poecilia latipinna | reverse complement strand
TTCACCAGTGTGAATCATCATGTACCGAGTTAAATTCGGTTTTAGACTAAAACTTTTTCCACAACTCGCACATGAAAACGGCTTTTCACCAGTGTGAATCATCATGTGCCGAGTTAAATGCTGTTTTTGAATAAAACTTTTTCCACAGGTTACACATGAAAACGGCTTTTCACCTGTGTGAATCATCATGTGCTGAGTTAAGCCAAATTTGTGACTAAAACTTTTTCCACAGTTCCCACATGAAAACGGCTTTTCACCAGTGTGAATCATCATGTGCCGAGTTAACTCCTGTTTTCGACTAAAACTTTTTCCACAGCTCCCACATGAAAACGGCTTTTCACCAGTGTGAATCATCATGTGCCGAGTTAAATGCTGTTTTTGAATAAAACTTTTTCCACAGGTCACACATGAAAATGGCTTTTCACCTGTGTGAATCATCATGTGCTGAGTTAAGCCAAATTTGTGACTAAAACTTTTTCCACAGTTCCCACATGAAAAC
>NW_015125366.1:0-499 GCF_001443285.1 Poecilia latipinna | reverse complement strand
TATGCATATTTGTGTTGATAGTACATTGAATCAGTTAGGAATCAACATTGATTCAACCTTCATCTGAATGTGGATGTACATGCAGATTTGTGTTGTTTTTATATTGAATGAAAGCTAAGGATTTATGTACATTTTACGTCTGATAGGTCTACATCATAACATGCCACTAAAAGTTTCTTCACTGGTGTTAAACACTGTATTATTGGCAGATGATGCGTAAACTGTGTACAAAAGTTTAAAAATGACAACATGGGTTTGATTTAACATTTTATTTAAGAAAAGAGGGACAGATCTTTAAACATATTTGATTCCTTTTTGACTGTCAAAACAACAGTCTGTTGTCCACAGAAGAACAGAGTCCATGAAGTTCCCTATGAAGTAGGGAAACAGTACAAGTTGTGGTAACCCCAGTTTGACTCTGGTTGGCGTCACTTTGATTCCTTGTGATGTTTTCCTCTCATTCTGGTGCGTAATGAAGCCACTTCAAGTGGCTGCAGTC
>NW_015125365.1:0-500 GCF_001443285.1 Poecilia latipinna | reverse complement strand
ACTTTAAGGTGGAACTGCAGAAAGAAGAAAGAAAAAAGCAAAATGTGAATTGTTAATGCATGTCACCATGAGAAAAGCCTACTGAGTTTTGCTTTAAAAACTTTTTTTTAAATTAAAATCACACATTTTTGTCTCATGAAGTGAAAAAATTATTTGCAAAACAAACTTATTTTGATGTCAGAAATCTTTTCTTGCTATTCTAAGTTTTTGTTTGTGACTCAAAGTTTTGCTTGTGATTCTCACATGACATCGTGGGCAGGGCCTAAAATCACAACAAAAGATTTCTGATGTGTGCAAATAAAAGTTTATATTTGGCAAATAACTTTTTAAGTTCATGAGACAAAAATGAGTTATTTAATTTAAAAAAAAGTTTTTTAAACAAAACTTTTTGTTAAAAAAAAAATAAATCATTACAATTCCAAAAGTTTTGATTACAATTTTATTTTACTTAACTAAGGTTAATTTGTTTTCATTGAATAATTGGGGAAAAATATATATAA
>NW_015125364.1:0-500 GCF_001443285.1 Poecilia latipinna | reverse complement strand
AATAAAACAAAATATTTTAATTACCTTGAACATCTTGTGTAATTCATCTTTCCATGTAATTGTAGCCTAAAACAATGTAAGTACTGTAGTGTAGTTATGCATGTAATGTACAAAGTAGGAATCAAGACTTATGAGTAATTAAAATTGTACTTTATTAGCAATAGCAGTAAATCAATAATAAAAATTAAGTGTAATTTAAATACATTACTAATATATTAATAGTATATTTAAAATATATTTGAAGTATATTAGATAAATATTTTTAATATAATTCTATAACAGAATTATTACACAAAATATAATAATTATATCAAAATATAATAATAAAGCTCTGAAATATAATTAAAAAGTGTACTTTAAGTACAACTTGAAGTTGTTCCAAAAAAGTGTATATAGTATACTATAAGTTGTAATTTAATACTCTTTAAATACTATTAAAGTATACTAAGCACAAGTACAGTTTAAGTACATCAATCAAAGTATGCTAAAGTATGTTAACA
>NW_015125363.1:0-500 GCF_001443285.1 Poecilia latipinna | reverse complement strand
GGTTCAGAGAACTGGTTCGTGAACTGGTTCAGAGAACTGGTTCGTGAACTGGTTCAGAGAACTGGTTCGTGAACTGGTTCAGAAAACTGGTTCGTGAACTGGTTCATGAACTGGATCAGAGAACTGGTTTGTGAACTGGATCAGAGAACTGGTTCGTGAACTGGTTCAGAGAACTGGTTCGTGAACTGGATCAGAGAACTGGTTCAGAGAACTGGTTCGTGAACAGGTTCAGAAAACTGGTTCGTGAACTGGTTCAGAGAACGGGTTCGTGAACTGGTTCAGAGAACTGGTTCGTGAACTGGTTCAGAAAACTGGTTCGTGAACTGGTTCATGAACTGGATCAGAGAACTGGTTTGTGAACTGGATCAGAGAACTGGTTCGTGAACTGGTTCAGAGAACTGGTTCGTGAACTGGTTCAGAGAACTGGTTCGTGAACTGGTTCAGAAAACTGGTTCGTGAACTGGTTCATGAACTGGGTCAGAGAACTGGTTCGGGGACTG
>NW_015125362.1:0-500 GCF_001443285.1 Poecilia latipinna | reverse complement strand
ATCACACACATCACACACAAGAGCATCTGCGCAATGGTCGCTCTTGATGCATTTCCCAGTATCATGAAACCATTAGTCACTGATACTGACACAATCTTTAATGATACATGACAAAAATCACACAAAAATAACATAAACAATAACCTCCAAACAAGAATCTCCAAAAACTAGAGTTAAACGTTAGATTATAGGGAAAAAAGATGTCAAAAAATGCATATATCTTCAGTGATCTATAGTGTGAAAGTCAACAGATTTGACCAGTCATCACATTCAACACAAAACTGACGTCAACAGCTCATCCACTCTCCGATCGGAGTGGCACAGAAACAAAATCAGTTAGTTTTTCTTTACATCATCTAAAAAGCAGCATCAGTAACAAATACTAGGTAGTTCATGATTTTACATGCTAAAAAATGTTATGTTTATGTACTTCAATGCCACATTCTTCTTTAAAAATCTGTTACTCACTTTACATCTTATTGTATTTCTGTAGGACTAAT
>NW_015125361.1:0-500 GCF_001443285.1 Poecilia latipinna | reverse complement strand
CTGGGCTAGCACGGACTGGGGTAACATGGACTAGGCTAGCACGGACTAGGCTAGCACCGACTGGGCTAACACGGACTGAGGTAACATGGACTGAGGTAACATGGACTGAGGTAACATGGACTGAGGTAACATGGATTAGGCTAGCACCGACTGGGCTAACACAGACTGAGGTAACATGGACTAGGCTACCATGGACTAGGCTAGCACGGACTAGGCTAGCACCGACTGGGCTAACACGGACTGAGGTAACATGGACTAGGCTAGCACCGACTGGGCTAACCCGGTCTGAGGTAACATGGACTAGGCTAGCACCGACTGGGCTAACACGGACTGAGGTAACATGGACTAGGCTAGCACCGACTGAGGTAACGCGGACTGAGGCAACATGGACTGAGGTAGCACCGACTGGGCTAGCACCGACTGAGGTAACACGGACTGAGGTAACATGGACTAGGCTAGCACCGACTGGGCTAACCCGGTCTGAGGTAACATGGACTAGG
>NW_015125360.1:0-500 GCF_001443285.1 Poecilia latipinna | reverse complement strand
TTATCCTCTCTTGGTTTATTATGTCCACTTTAGTTTCTTTCCTGTTGCTAGACTTTTTTTATCGTTTATTGACGCTCACCACCAGTAATCTTCACTCATCACCTGCTGCGCCGCCTAATCGTCATGTGTTTCACATCATGTGTTGATTTTTCACTGTTCAGCGTCGGATTCTCTGTTTTTATGCCATAATTCACATCTAGTTCATCGCTCCGTTTTATGTCCCGCTTCTCCTGTTTCAGAGTTTTGCGCAATGTGCACGTCTTTTCATTTTATTTTAACCCCCTAAGGTGCAGGGCGGTCGGGAAACGTATTGATGGGGAAAAGGCAGACTGACATAAACTTTTTAAAACAACGGAAACAATTTCGGTATTCTGATTATTGAAATTTAAAAGTGTTGTGTTGTTCTATCACCCCCGTTTCATACCGGACCACTTACAGCACCGCTATAAAATGAACGCTCTCTATCGTGGTATCACCATGGAGAGATTTCTTTATTTAAA
>NW_015125359.1:0-500 GCF_001443285.1 Poecilia latipinna | reverse complement strand
TGATGGTTCCTCCACCACCTTGTCCTCTGTTCCCCATTGCCTGAGACATTCGCTGAGCACATCGTCCGTTGAGGCTTTGTCCTTGATGTATTTATGGATCTTGGATGTTTCATCCTGGACAGTGGCTCTCACACTCACTAGTCCTCTGCCTCCTTCCTTACGGCTCGTGTACAGTCTCAGGGTGCTGGATTTGGGGTGGAATCCTCCATGCATGGTTAGTAGCTTCCGAGTCTTAACATCCGTGGCCTTCATCTCTTCCATTGGCCAGCTTATTATTCCGGCAGGGCATCTGATTACTGGTAAGGCATAGCTGTTTATTGCACGGATCTTGTTCTTGCCATTGAGCTGGCTTCTCAGGACTTGCCTTATTCGTTGGAGGTATTTGGCTGTGGCTCCTTTCCTTGTGACCTCATCGAGGTTGCCATTTGCTTGCTGTATTCCCAGGTACTTGTAGCTGTGCTCTATGTCTGCTATTGTTCCTTCTGGGAGTGATACCCCTT
>NW_015125358.1:0-500 GCF_001443285.1 Poecilia latipinna | reverse complement strand
TGTACAGAAATTGTAGAGCAGAGGTCTCATTCTCGCGGCCCGCAGGACTTTGTCTCGTGGCCCCCACCGTGATATGACAGTATAATATTAGTGGGGCCCACAGGGTGAGCGGACCTCTGAAGGAAGTCCCGCCTGCCGTTCCTCGTCATGGCTGACATTCGGTGCTAGGCTAAGCTACACTGACTTCATGCACACTACGCTTGTAACAACAGAGCGGCGGATGATGGACCAGTCCGGTACCAGTTTCCCTTCCCTGCAGTCGCCATTCCGGTTCTTTCTACCATTTACAAATGTCACGATCAAACGCAGAGAAAGGTGACTGCTGCAGGCCTGCTCGTCATCCACCGCGCTGTTTTGACAAGTAGAAGCGGTAATGATGTCACGCGTCGAGACGTTCTCCATACGTTGCTTGCTGGCTAAAGACTTATATAAAATGTAGAACAAGAGCGACGCCAAGTGGAATAAACTTAGCGTGCGTTCACACTGCAGCCTAAAGTGAC
>NW_015125357.1:0-500 GCF_001443285.1 Poecilia latipinna | reverse complement strand
TCTGAGTGAGTTTTATCCATATTGCTAGGAAAATATTGCTAAAATTATGTGAAAAGTTGTTTAAAGATGCAAAAAGTCTTGTTTTTGTGGACGTTGCAGAGAGACTTTTGACCAAATATGTATATATTTGAGTCTATAAATGTAACTTTTACCTTCTGGTCATCAGATAACATTCAAAATAAATTTAAAGTTTTCCTCTAAAAAAGCCCTAAAATAATCAGATTCATGCCCATGAATGTTTGACATCACCTTCAAATTATAATTCACCAGAAACTTTTCCTCAAATTAAACCAAGATAAATGATCAAACTCATGTTGTACATCAGTGTTGTACACTGATAAATGTTCTCTATGCTCCACAGAGAACATTTAAATTCTGAAACTGATTATTTAACCTTGAAGTGAGTTGGCGGTACATGGTCCATGTTTACCTTTGTGTTTCTTGTAGAGAATCAGTCCAACCACCCAGAACAGCAGAGTGAAAACGATGGACAACAAAAT
>NW_015125355.1:0-500 GCF_001443285.1 Poecilia latipinna | reverse complement strand
CCCGATGCGAAGCAGGAGGCTCTGCTGACTCAGAGTCGGTTCGGCTCTCTGAACCGACATGCAGACGGCAGCAGACATCGCCTCTATCAGATCCTCAGGATGAAGCTTGGACTTAGTTTCCAGATGTAGTCAAACCATATCTTTATAAGAGCGTAAAGCTGCCAGGTTAAAAACTTCAATACGCAGGATGACGCTGATCAGTTGGATGGATAAAAAAGCCTGACATCATGACGCGTTGTAACACATTACTCCGGTAGTCTTTTTTATTTATTTTTTTAAGGAATTTTTCGGCACTAGTTTATTTGACAACGATCTGACTGTAAGGGGGCAGAGAGAGCGGAGAGAGGCCTGTGCCCAGCGAATGGAGGACGGGAGTCGGACTCCTGATTACCGCGGGCTAAAGTCTCTGTATGCGGGGCGCCGTGCTAACCACCGCGCCGCGCAACGCCCCTATTGCGGTAGCCTATGCTGTAATTTACAGATTGTCTATGTTAAATTAT
>NW_015125354.1:0-500 GCF_001443285.1 Poecilia latipinna | reverse complement strand
TGTAAAGTTTACCTTCGACCAAACGCCCTCCAAAGAAATCCCAGCGCCCCCCTTTTGCAAAAATTTCCGCCAGCTTCCCGTCTTGTCCCCTTTCCTCTAGCCATGCCCAGCGCCACCTGTTTTTAATTCCTTTCTCAAGTAAACGTGTTTCTTTACCAGGTGAGACAAATTCCATCTTCTTTCATATCGCATTTGATTTAACCGAACGCATGCACTTCTTTTCTACAAAACGTTTTACAGTCATTGGTCAAGAACACGGGAGCTAGAATTCTGATTGGCAAACATCTTTGTCTATTATCTACAGCAGGGGTGGGCAACTCCAGGCCTGGAGGGCCGGTCTCCTGCAACTTTTAGATATGTCTCTACTTCAACACACCTGAGTCAAATAATGAGGTCATTAGCAGGACTCTGTAGAACCTGACCGCACTTAGGAGGTGATTCATATGTTGGATTCAAGTGTGTTGGACCAGGGAGACATCTAAGAGTTGCAGGACACCGGC
>NW_015125353.1:0-500 GCF_001443285.1 Poecilia latipinna | reverse complement strand
GATATTTCTGCTCCAGATGTTTAGGGGTCAGTCAGGTTTCCCCTATGTCTCCCCATAATGATAAACTCACTGCTACATAGTTAGTATCAGTGGAGGATTGTAGAACTAGGAGGTGCAGAACTGTAGAACTAGGAGGTGTAGAACTAGGAGGTGTAGAACTGTGGAACTAGGAGGTGTAGAACTGTGGAACTAGGAGGTGTAGAACTAGGAGGTGGAGAACTGTAGAACTAGGAGATGTAGAACTGTAGAACTAGGAGCTGTAGAACTAGGAGGTGTAGAAGTAGGAGGTGTAGAACTAGGAGGTGTAGAACTGTAGAACTAGGTGTAGAACTAGGAGATGTAGAACTGTAGAACTAGGAGGTGTAGAACTGTAGAACTAGGAGATGTAGAACTGTAGAACTAGGAGGTGTAGAACTAGGAGATGTAGAACTGTAGAACTAGGAGGTGTAGAACTAGGAGGTGTAGAACTGTAGAACTAGGTGTAGAACTAGGAGATGTAG
>NW_015125352.1:0-500 GCF_001443285.1 Poecilia latipinna | reverse complement strand
TGGACTGATTTTCCATAATTTAGCTTATGTGTATAATGTACAGTGTTTTTTTTGTCACCGACTGTGTGTGTATCGTGTTTTGTGTGCGGAGGAGCGATCAGAAACGGCAGATTACAGACTCGAGGTGAGGCAGGCAGTTCTCTTGCCTCATCGCTGGGGGCGCTCATGATCCCAGATATTGCGACTCCACAACTGCAGAGTAAGACACAGTGAGCTAGCCATGGAATTAGCCATACAGTAAATAAGTAAAGTACAGCGATATATTTGTTTTCTCATCTCTTCAGACGTCAACATGAAAGACTACATTTCTACACTTTAACAGTTTTCTAAAGTGGATTTTCAATTAAAGCAGGAGATGATAACTAAAGGAAGACCAACACCGGAGCTGAAAGTTTTGCTTCGAGACAGTTTGATGATTCTTAAATGGAGTAGAAAAGACATGCTGAGGATTTGGCTTTGGATGAACGGATATTTTTGTGCAGAATTAGCGGTGCATGGAT
>NW_015125351.1:0-500 GCF_001443285.1 Poecilia latipinna | reverse complement strand
ACCAACTGTAGCAACCTTCTGTCTTCCAGATTTCAAGACACTTGCTAAAATTCAAACCATCATCCCTGAAATTAGACCAAAGAGCGATTCTAGTGCCATCATACACCGCAAGACCTCTAGAATGCTCAGTTTTAAGTGGTCCCAAGAAAGGTATGACCACATTAAAAAAGTGAGAAGACTTACACAGCACAGCCAGCAGGGGGATCTTCCGTGATGAAGCTTGCAGCAGGCGGCAGTTCAACAGGGCACACCCCATTGTGAGTCATGGTGCTGATTTTCTGCATGTCTCTAAGCTAATTCTAAGTTATCTTGTTTGACAGAGGAGTTCATGCTTATCACAATGGTATATGCTTTGTTGGGGATTCCAGTAAAAACAGGCAAACTAGAAGCTAAAATATGAAGCCCCATAATGCAATGCATTCTGGGTAATGCTGAAGGAAATTTGAAAGTCCATTTCTGACATTCAGAATGGCGTTAACAAACATTTCTGGCAACTAGGA
>NW_015125350.1:0-501 GCF_001443285.1 Poecilia latipinna | reverse complement strand
TATCAGGAGCTGCAGATCTAAACTCTGATGCTGAACAATGGAGTCTGTCCTTCAGTTCACTGATAATCGATCGTAATTTTATAATTAAACCTATTCATCATTGAACAAGTTTGAAGGATTTTAGTGTGTAGTTACAATGTGTGACCACAGGAGAGCGGTAGAGAGCGAGTCTGGCAAAAACAAAAATGTAGAAATAATCTTCTGTTTTCTACAGTTTAATATTTTTCAAAGCTTCATTGATTTGTTAATTTTATTAATTGTTCTTTAGGTGGTTCCACCTGCTTGAGGTCCTGATCTCAGCTGGTTGAAGTTATCAACAATAAATGTTTTTAGTTTAAATGTTTATAGTTTTTCCAGATTTTGACTCAAAATTACCCACACTTAATATTTTTAGAGAATGAAATGCCATTGTTTTTTTAGTTACTACATTTCCATCTACAGTAATATAAATTATTACTTTTTCTAATAGCTGTTGTTTATCTTGTGATCAGAATTATTTTA
>NW_015125349.1:0-501 GCF_001443285.1 Poecilia latipinna | reverse complement strand
TATGTTTTTACCTTTACCATCTTAAAATAATTTTTTGTGACAAATAAAAATATGGTTTAATTGCTGGTGCTGGTGGCACAATGCATCATGGGATACCTTGCTGGCCAATCCCTACTATCACATAGAAATTAATATCCTAAAAAATGTATATATTATTGCAACATATAAAAATAAATGAAGTTAAGTTGTGTAATGTAAGTATCGCAAGCCTTAAACTACAAAATCCCTGAAGAAATTTGAAATGGACAAGCTAAAGTGTGCCTCTTGGCTGGAAACCAGCGTTCTGATGCTGAAAATTAGCAGCAATGCTAAAGTGAACTAAAATGCTGTCAAAAGCATGCAAGTTATCATCGTGTTCTCTAACATGGAGTTACTCCATTTATGATGCACCATAAAATGGGAGAATTTAATCATCACTTGTTGATAGTCCAGAACAATCTGGACTATCAATCTGGACTATATATGGATTTTATATATATATATATATATATATGGATTATA
>NW_015125348.1:0-501 GCF_001443285.1 Poecilia latipinna | reverse complement strand
TTTATTTTACTTAAGTCAGATTAGTTTTTTTTTTCATTGAATAATTGGGGGAAAATTTGACTTCATACTCTGTGAACCAGACCCTAAACTTAAAGTCTGGGTTGAGTTTTTTCCCCTTCATTAATGACAAACTTTTATTACATACATTATATCTATCATGGTAGTTCAGGGTGAGTTATTTTTAATTCTAGATGAATATCCTTGTTGGACTTTTATTTAAGTGCTATTCTCCTTCAAGATACATTTACTTAACGCTAGAATAAATGCAATGTACATTATGCAGCAAAGGAAATTAGAAGATCTGACATTTATCCATTATGGAGATGACAGGTTTTGGACGGGCGATGTGCCTCTATTGCATAAGCAATACTGAAGAATGACTGATATCATTAACGATACAGGGAAGAAGCTTTCAGTTATCTAGCTTTGCTAGAAGAGTTGTTAGCTAGCAGCTAGCTAATAGCACAACAACAACAGCCTGTATGATGAAAATCCTGAATC
>NW_015125347.1:0-501 GCF_001443285.1 Poecilia latipinna | reverse complement strand
AAGCTCTTGATGCTTTGGGCAGTTCTCTGCTGCTGACATTTGATCAATGTTGCTCCCTGTGTGGAGCTGCCTGCTGTAGAAAGCATGTGTTGGAAGCAGTCAGGGCGGTGGGAGTTGGCAGTGTCAGAGAAAGAAGCAACCCTTCCATCAGAGTCTGTCCTTGTGGGCTTTTGCTATTTAGTCTCACTACTGCAATGGAATACTGTTTGGTGTCAGCAATCCAATTTTTCCTTAAAGAAGCATTAAGTAATCCATCACTTTAATCAACCTCTATCAGCCACCTAGAGAACGCACAGGCATCGATAGGAGCTCAGCTGAGCTTTCACTGCTCTGTAATTGACACTTGTACTAATGCTGCGTTGCTACAACAGAGAGAAGAACCACTGTGGGTAATGAAAGCAGAGACATTCACCAGGCCTGATTCCACAAAGGACTACATTTGATTTTTATTTGGAAAACACAAAAGCAGAGGTCTAATGTACAAATCCACTGCATTTGTAC
>NW_015125346.1:0-501 GCF_001443285.1 Poecilia latipinna | reverse complement strand
ACACACACACACACACACACACATTGTTCTTCATATAAGAAGTCAATATAAGCTCTGTTAGCTCTGATTTGTTCTAATTTCCACCTTATAATTTGGTAGAATCGGTTTGATTTGGGATCTAAGTCACTATATTTGTTTCATTTCCAGCTGCTGTGGTTCTCTTTCTCACTTTACTGAGTCAACCTGTTCCCCTCCTGTCCTGTGGTGGCGCTGCACCAAAAACAACACAAAACATCTAAAGACACTGAGCACAACTTCATTCTTCACCAAATGGAAACAAAGATTGAGTAGAGTCAGATTTTAGCGGCTGGAGGATTTCTCTTTCATCTTTTACTAAAGACCACAAGTCGTTTCTCTTGCTAGCACTAAGCTAGTGGGTTTGTTTTGGTTGCATTTCCCAGAATGCCCTGCGCTATAGTCTGCTTCCTGCTCTGGTCCGCTTAGTGTTCACATGCATTTGAACCGCACCAGAGTTCGGTTCTCGGTTCAACTGAACTGAGA
>NW_015125345.1:0-501 GCF_001443285.1 Poecilia latipinna | reverse complement strand
TGCCTTACTAATGAAATAATTAGCATCAAGAAAATCTAAAAGATGTGGACATTCAGTTAATGAATCACCTTAAAGTTCTTTGATGGTTGTAAAATAGCTATGAAGTTTGATTCTGGGAGGAGAAAGTGGAAAATGTTTTATAGGTTGCTTTTAGCCAAAACAACACCCTTGGGACTCGCCCGAGTCACTAAAACCAACCTGGTTCAGTAACAAGTGCACGTTGTAATAAGAGAGAGCGACCGTTAACAGGTGTGCTCTGTGAAACTAGCTGATTGCGGGCTGCTCAATCTGGCTAATTCACAGGGTGAAAAAGGGTGGGACATCTGGAGGCAAAGGTCGTTAGAAACCAGGCTAGTCTTTCTCACGCCCAGCTTAAACAGAATGTCCTCTATATTCTCATCTGTAGTAATACTCCAGAGTTAGAGGCTTCTCGGACCCGTTAGACGGAGAGCTGGGAGCAACATCTCCCTCCTCTCAGAAGGGGAAGTAGAGAGAGAGAGA
>NW_015125344.1:0-501 GCF_001443285.1 Poecilia latipinna | reverse complement strand
ACCACCCGGTTCTACACCACCCGGTTCTACACCACCCGGTTCTACACCACCCGGTTCTACACCACCTGGTTCTATACCACCTGGTTCTATACCACCCGGTTCTACACCACCTGGTTCTATACCACCTGGTTCTACACCACCTGGTTCTATACCACCTGGTTCTATACCACCCGGTTCTACACCACCCGGTTCTACACCACCCGGTTCTACACCACCTGGTTCTACACCACCCGGTTCTACATCACCAGGTTCTACACCACCTGGTTCTACACCACCTGGTTCTACATCACCAGGTTCTACACCACCTGGTTCTACACCACCTGGTTCTACACCACCTGGTTCTATACCACCCGGTTCTACACCACCTAGATCTACACCACCCGGTTCTACACCACCCGGTTCTACACCACCTAGATCTACACCACCCGGTTCTACACCACCTGGTTCTACACCACCCGGTTCTACACCACCTAGATCTACACCACCTGGTTCTACACCACC
>NW_015125343.1:0-501 GCF_001443285.1 Poecilia latipinna | reverse complement strand
CTCGACTTGGACTCATCCAGTTCAAGGTTCTTCATAGGATTCACTACAGCAGAGCCAGACTCTCAAGGATTTATTCTACAGTCAGTGAAACCTGTGCTCGTTGCCATATAGCTAAGGCAAATTTAACACACATGTTCTGGTCCTGTAACAAACTGCATAACTTCTGGTCTACAATTTTTCAGATCCTATCTGAAGCTTTTGAAATAGGCATCCAACCCAGCGCCGAATTGGCAATTTTTGGAGTTCCAGGGGAGGGTATATCATTAACACATGATCTTAAAAATGTATTGGCTTTTTCAACTCTCCTCGCCCGAAGAAGAATACTTTTAATGTGGAAATCAGAACACCCACCCAAGGCTTCTCTCTGGTTGAAAGATCTGACCATGTTCCTTAAGTTAGAGAAGATCAAATTTTGTGTCAGAGGTTCGATCCAAAAATTTTATAAAACCTGGGCCCCTCTACTATCTTATTTTGAGAGACTGGATGCCCTCCCTCGAGCCT
>NW_015125342.1:0-501 GCF_001443285.1 Poecilia latipinna | reverse complement strand
GGAAAGCTGGTGTCAATCTCCCCTGATTGATCCTCATCAACCATGGGCCAATCAGCATCAGGTAACAATTGGCTTTGTTACCTGACACATGTCTTGTGGCTCTTTGTGTGAAGGTTTGTGGTGGGAGTTAGAGGGCGAGGTAAGTTTGGGGTACCCTGTACATTTCATCACGTAGGTGTTTTTTTCTGTTAGATATACTAGGTAAGCAGGTGGGTGCCACCCATGTAAAGTTTTGGTGGAAACTTTTGTTAGATTAGATAGGCAGGGTTTTTGTTTTCTTTTGTTTCTGTAGCACAGTCGGTAGTCAGGCCCTGTTTTGTATTATTTTCTCTGATTTGGCACCACCTAACCGCCCCTTTCTCCCCCACAGTTTGTGTGAGCCTTCTGGGATTTTTGTCATCAATAAATCCCTTCTTTTTACAACATTCACTTGGACTCTGTCAAGTTTTTATGGTTGTCGTGTTACTCCCCTCCTCCTCACAAAGGGGGGGGCCGTAACAC
>NW_015125341.1:0-501 GCF_001443285.1 Poecilia latipinna | reverse complement strand
ATTTACATGTTTTGTCCAGGTAAAGATTAGAATATTTGGTAACACTTTATTTGAAGGGGGTTGAATAAGACTGTCATGACACTGTCATAAACATGACATAACACCTGTCATGAACATCAATAAGTCTTCATGAATAGTTATGACTGTTGTCATAAAGCGTCATTCGGTAAATAATGACACTTTTAATACAAAGTTGACATTATTCAACATGTCTTTGTTATAACAACTTGTCATTAATCTAGACAAAATGTCTTCGTTATGACAACTTGTCATTAACCTCGCCAAAAATGTCTTCGTTAGGACAACTTGTCATTAACCAAGAAATCATGATCTAACATAAATTTGTCATAATAGTAGTCATAATGATTTATTACACTAGCAAAAGCTTTAACAAAACAATGATTAATATTTCCACTCCCTGAAATAAAGCAAAACAAGTAGGACAAGCAATAAAGATTTCACTAAGCTTTATTGCACGGTCAAATGATTTAATAACAGACT
>NW_015125340.1:0-501 GCF_001443285.1 Poecilia latipinna | reverse complement strand
GGATGGATGGATGGATGGATGATGGATGGAGGGATGGATGGAGGGATGGATGATGGATGGATGGATGGGGTTAATTGAAAAGCCTCCTGAAGGAGTTTGTAATGAAAAGCAGCAGATTAACTGGGAGAGTGTTTAATTAAGATAAAGACTAAATGAAGCATTGTTCTCTCGCTGCCTGATTACACACACAGCTACACACACACACACACACTGAGCAACAGAGCAGGTCAGATGTGTGTTTGCTCTCCAGCAGCTCGTTAAACTGAAGTGGATCAGCGTTAGAGCCACTCTGAGTCTGACAGTGTGTGTTGTGTTGAAGAAGATTCTAGGTTATAATATTTCTTAAGAAAGAAACTCTTTTGGCTCGATCTCCTTCATCCCAGGTTCTCCCGGCGGGGCGCATGGAGCCACACAGAAACAACAGTGGACCTTACCACAGGGGCCGCGTTTCATTGGCTAATGCCCATTTGACGTCACAGCGCAGCTACCACGTGCGTGACC
>NW_015125339.1:0-501 GCF_001443285.1 Poecilia latipinna | reverse complement strand
TCCTTTTCTGCGTTGTGCTGGTTATCGAGTGAACAGGCCGTGACACAGTTTATCTTTTAAAAGGATGATTCTCAGTTTATTTCTGACGAGAATACAAAGACAAAATAACCGTGTTAAAGGCTGCCCGCTCCAAGTCCTCTCCCGCAGGACAACATGGCAAAAGGGGCGGGGAAACACCTCTCACAACTTACAAAAAAACCTAAATAAACATTTTTGTACAACATACCTGACGAGAATACAGACAAAACAACCGTGTTAAAGGCTGCCTGCTCCAAGTCCTCTCCCGCAGGACAACATGACAAAAGGGGAGGGGCTAAGGGGCGCAAACAATTTAAAGACAATACCACAGAAGAAGAAATAAAAAAGAAGGGGCTTCCGATGTTAAAGTAACACGGTTAAAACAATGACAGAGGTGTTTCAGTCAGATAAGGAACAAGACAAATAATAAAAAAAGGCATTTTGTGTAATTATAACAAAAGAGAATTACAACCAGGTTACATT
>NW_015125338.1:0-502 GCF_001443285.1 Poecilia latipinna | reverse complement strand
TGAGTCACCTCCAGCACCGTGAGGAGCTCCAGCACGTTTATATGAAGAGTCATGTCGTCTGGCCACTGTGCTCCAACCACCTGAGACAGACACGTTCCTCCCCATCCCGACAGGGATGCGTCTGTGAACACCGATAGGTGTGGCATAGGTCTGCTGAGGGGAACTCCCTCTGCCAGAATGCTGGGGGTTCCCCATTGAGTCAGATCGGCTCCCACTGAAGTAGGAACAGAGATCATGCGCCTCTTCTTGCGCACAGGATCTATGCGCAGGCGATCAAACCATCTCTGAAGGCATCTCATGTGTAACAAACCCAGTGGAATCACAATGTGAGACGCTGTCATTCCAAGCAGCCGTATGACTGACAGAGCTGCCACTATGCTGTGAGGCCTGACTCGGCGGAGCTGCGCTGACAGAGCCTCGATTCTCGGCTGTGCTAATGGGGCTCTCATCATAACTGATTCAGCTTCACTCCCAGATAAACAATCATCTGGGACGAAATAGC
>NW_015125337.1:0-502 GCF_001443285.1 Poecilia latipinna | reverse complement strand
ACGGCTCTCCGTGAGCGACACTCCAGTCCTATCTAATAAGTAAAGAGCCGTGGAGAAGAATCGACTGTTTCTGAATGTCACATCACTATATTGCAGACTTTTGGACACAGTGTTGTCCCATATATGCAACAAGTCAGTCTACACATCCGCACAATAATTTAGGCAGAGAGACAACTTTTTTTCATCACAATGCTTATGTGTCTCTGTACAGCTAGCTTTGCTAACACCACGTCATCGGAGCTTACCTTCTTTGAGCTACTTTTCCAAATGACGAAAAAAGTAAGACGTTGTTCCCACCGACTGTGAAAGCGAAGCGCTGCTGAGTTAGCTGTGGCCATCGGATTTCTTATGATTTATGCAGCGCTATTATATTACTGACGATTAGACATTTTCTGCCGCTGAGAGGAAACCACTGCGCATGTCTCAGAGCGCCACGTGCGAGTGAAAGATGGGGAGGGAAGGGAGGAGTAACAGAAACACGGTTATTGCTTGGATTTTAATC
>NW_015125336.1:0-502 GCF_001443285.1 Poecilia latipinna | reverse complement strand
ATTTAGCAACATTTCAGACTAAAAGATTCATATCAGCCAAAATCAGCAGGTCAGGCTTTTTAAGGATCAGTAACCAGGGATCGGCTAGAAACCTGCAATCAGTGCAGCGCTACACACATAGTCATGACATTTTTTGATTAAATAAATTGCTCTTAAGCGTTACTCCAATAGCTAAAAATTTAATTTATACCAGGTGAGTCTTTCTCCCCTGAGAATATGGACTGGTACCCGTACTGGACTGATTCTGAGCCTTCAAATGATTTTAACAGAAGTTTCACATAACTTAGAAGTTGATGTAAAAATAATGTTTATTTTAGCCACAAATTGATTATGCTCAGCAGCAAACAACATATCCCCAACTACAGCATAGAGCAGCTCATTGATGCAGCAGCTGTGTAGCCTGACGTAAAAACCTTTTGCTACACAATGTCAAACATCGAGAAGTTTTAATTATTGTTACCAAACGTTATCAAACACAGCGTTTTGAAGCCAAAAATACCTC
>NW_015125335.1:0-502 GCF_001443285.1 Poecilia latipinna | reverse complement strand
TGCCCCTGACCCCCGAAACCCTTCCTACTAATAACCTCAGCATCATTAACAGTGTTTAAATATAGATAAGGTAAAGTCTGTGAGAAGGAGACCAGGTTTATTGGCCGAGTTTAAAATCAATCACTGATTGATTATTTGCTGTGATGTATTTGTGAACAAACCCAACTCAAACACAAAAATTACACCATATTATAGCCACGTTAACCCCTTTGAGCTTTTTTGGTCTATAAAGCAGTCTGCAGCCAAGTTGTTCGAGGTTAAATATATATTATTAGGGCTTAATTAGTAAAATGGCAGCAGATTTGCTTATTTCATAACTTCACCTTCTCTCCGATGGTCTGTTTAACAGCTACAGTCTCAGATCAACTCAGTCCTCCAGGACCGTCAGCCGCAGAAACAGAAACATTATACCTGTTGGGGAAAATATACTACATTTGCTTTGCATTGTCCCCGCATGATTGCAATAATATAGTAGGATCCAATTAAATTCTTGATTAATATG
>NW_015125334.1:0-502 GCF_001443285.1 Poecilia latipinna | reverse complement strand
GGCTTTAGTAGCTCTTTCATTTCGTGTCTGTTGAGTTTTTAATAAGCGTCACAGAAACTATTCTGGTTGGTCGAGTTTATGGGACGAGTTTCTCAGATATTCGTGCGGCCGCGCGTATTAACTCTAAGTAGACAACGCATTTGATATGGGTTGATGCATCATGTAACCGGAAAAATAATACTAAAAATAATAATAAAATAATATAAAATCAGCGTTAAACGTGACTCCGAGGAGAGCGTTAAAGCTCCTCACCGGGCTGAACCTGCATGATGAGGTTAGCGCTGCTCGTTATCCACAAACGCTCCGGCCAACCGGGACCACAGACATAAACTTTGCAGGGAAGACAGACACAGAGCCACACGCTGGGCAGCGTGTTGAGATGTAAACGCCACATATAATTGTTTGTTCACAAAGATAAATCATTCTCACCACTCCACAATGTGCCTCTGAATTCACTACAAGTTATTCACATAGAGATGCGCAACCAGAGCTAACGCAGCGG
>NW_015125333.1:0-502 GCF_001443285.1 Poecilia latipinna | reverse complement strand
GGCAGATCCATTGTAAACAGCGGGTAACTTCCTGTTTCAAAAATTATTATTTTTATTTAAATTTGGCGTTTTATAAAGGAAAAGGTAAATTGTTATCTCTACTGTTAAACATATTGAGTTCATATATTGTTGTTTTGAGTGTCAGTTTGGGGTTTAAGAAGAACAATTAACGGGGCATACCACTATAGTTCATGAAAGGTTTTCCCACGATCTCCGTCGCGCTCTTTCTGTTCGAATCCCGTGTGGGAGAAGGTATGTAGTTTTGTTTTCTGGGGATAATAAGTGTATTTTAAATATAAGTATTATGTTTTTGTAAAATAATGTGCTTTTCGGCATTCAAACTTTGTTAAACAGGCGCTGTGAAGCACCGTGCAGAGAAAGAGCCTGTTTTTGACTTTTCTTTTTCTGCTGTTTAATGCAGGGATATTAAAGGTGCCTTCAAGATCAGCTGTTGTTTGGCTGTTATTCCCACAAGACACAACGCAGATTCAATTACGCTACA
>NW_015125332.1:0-502 GCF_001443285.1 Poecilia latipinna | reverse complement strand
CTGATCCTGTATCCAGCAACATGGTGGTGTTTTTGTCTCCCAGTAAAACATCAACTGTGTATCCTTTTTTACTGGAAGTGACAGAGTACACTGAATAAACTCCAAAAAGTTCGGCTTCATCATTACTTTATGCATCATTGTCAGTTTCCACGTACTGAGTTTGTTGTCTGCTTTTTTTATCCCTGCAAGCACGAGCAATGTGTCCTACTTTTGCGCAAACATGACACCGTTCATTTTTAAATCTGCAGTCCCTTGCCAAATGTTTTCCACCACATTGATAGCATGGTTGCTTTGTTGCCGTGTCTTTTTTTAGATCCTTGCCAGCTCTTTATTTTAGTGTTTTCCTATTTTGTGTTCTCTCCCTTCCATCCTCTGTTAGAAAAATTTGGAGCATTCGTCAGGGCATTTACTTGGTGAGGGTCATGGTGTCCAGAAAACTCCATAGTATTCTTGGAAGCAAGTTCCATTCTCGCTGCAATCTCACATGCACGTGAAAAAGTAA
>NW_015125331.1:0-502 GCF_001443285.1 Poecilia latipinna | reverse complement strand
GAATAAGACTGTCATGACACCGTCATAAACATGACATAACACCTGTCATGAACATGAGTAAGCCTTCATGAATATTTATGACTGTTGTCATAAAGTGTCATTCGGTAAATCATGACACATTTAATGCAAAGTTGACATTATTCAAAATGTCTTTGTTATGACAACTTGACATTAACCAAGAAATCATGATCTAACATAAATTTGTCATAATGATTTAATTATTACACTAGCAAAAGCTTTAACAAAACAATGATTAATATTTCCACTCCCTGAAATAAAGCAAAGCAAGTAGGACACAAAATAAAGATTTCACTAAGTTTTATTACACGGTCAAATGATTTAATAACAGACTCATTAACAATTTCTTTTACATCAACTAAAGTGGAACAAGTAGCAGCTGTTATGAATATGTCATTAAGTGTTATTACAGTGTCATTAATATTAACTGTTACCTCAAGTAAAGTGAAACAAGTAACAACAGTTATGAAAAGACATCATTAAG
>NW_015125330.1:0-502 GCF_001443285.1 Poecilia latipinna | reverse complement strand
ATGAGGCCTCTCTCAGAGCAGCGTGGGGTGAAAGCAGTATAGACTTTTAAAGTTGGGGGGGCCAAGGGAGGGCCAGGACTACCTCTGGGGGGGCAAAATTTAAAATGTGTGTGCGCACATCTATATATCTATCTAGTCGATTATATATATATATAATTTTAAAAAATAACCAAACTGAATATTTGGGCTTATTTTTTTAAGCCCCTCTGTCATTTGACAGGTTATAATTAACACCTTTGACTGGTTCACATGGAGACATGACAGACTTTACGCAAAGATTTCACTGCAGAGGCAACTAAAATCAATCAATGAAAAAATCCTTTCTGAATATCATCTCATGGACACTGAACTAAATGCGTCTTTCAGACCGGGAGCTGACAGCGTGTTGAAGAGTGATGGACAGGACACCTTGGTTAGGAAGCTCATTGCAAATCTTTAGTTGAAATGGCGCCTTTAACTCCAGTCTCCAGTACAGAACAGAGAAAACTAAAGACAATGCAAT
>NW_015125329.1:0-502 GCF_001443285.1 Poecilia latipinna | reverse complement strand
AAGCTATTGAGGAAAAACACTCAATTTTGATGAAAAAAATTCCTAAAAAATGGAAAATGGCTAAAAATGGAAATCAAATGTCTGTGCCTCATCTATAGAGACTATTATAATTATTTCAAAGTGATTTTGAATCAATAGGTCACATGACCTGGAAGCTATTGAAGAAAACATATTTAATATTAAAATTATTGAAAATATTGTATATGACTTTAAATTTTTATAGATGCTGTTTTGGCTCATGTAAAAGCATGAATTAGCACTGACAATTAGTTAGTTGGTTACAATTCAAGGCATTTATTAACATTTCTTTGACAGGAATGTTTGGTTCGGTAATTTGTTGATAGTCCCTAAGTGAACCTTCGGGCGCTGCGGCCGGGAGCGGTGGAGAACCGCTGGCCGACAGTAGCGTTCATAAATCGGATCAACCTTGAGCTAAACGCCGCTTACTCCGCGGAGCTCGAATATCGAATATCCAACTTGAAACTAACTTCACTGCGGTCTT
>NW_015125328.1:0-503 GCF_001443285.1 Poecilia latipinna | reverse complement strand
GCTACATGGATGAGCTGCTCTGTGCTGTAGCTGGGATTTGCTGTTTGCTGCTGATCAGAAGCATTTTGTGCTAAAACAAACATTATTTTTCTAAGTTAAGTGAAACTTCTGTTAACATCTGAAGGCTCAGAATCAGTCCAGTACCGGTACCGGTCCAGATTCTCAGGGGAGAAAGACTCACCTGGTATAAATTACATTTTTAGCTATTGGAGTAACGCTTAAGAGAAATTTATTTAATCAAAGAATGTCATGAATATGTGTGTAGGGCTGCACCGATTGCAGTTTTCTCGCTGATCCGTGGAATACCGATCTTTAAAAAGCCTGACCAGCTGATTTTGATTTTAGCTGATATAATTTTTTTTGGTCTGAAATGTCACTGAATATAGCAAGAAAGTCAGTGAGTTGCAACAGTGGGGTGAATATTGTTAACTGTAAACCTGCAGACCTGACCTGGTGGACCGGTGTGTCAGTCAAACCTCTCTCTGTAGAGCAGAAGAGGACAG
>NW_015125327.1:0-503 GCF_001443285.1 Poecilia latipinna | reverse complement strand
GAGACGTTTGACTGACAGACCAACCAGGTCTGAACATTTACAGTTAACAATATTCACCCCACTGTTACCAACTCAGAGACTTTCTTCCTATATTTAGCGACATTTCAGACGAAAAAAATCATATCAGCCAAAACCAAAATCAGCAGCTCAGGCTTTTTAAAGATCGGTAACCAGGGATCGGCCAGAAAACTGCAATCGGTGCAGCTCTACACACATTCATGACATTCTCTGATTAAATAAATTTCTCTTAACTCCAACAGCTAAAAATGTAATTTATACCAGGTGAGTCTTTCTCCCCTGAGAATCTGTGCCGGTACCGGTACTGGACTGATTCTGAGCCTTCAGATGTTAACAGAAGTTTCACATAACTTAGAAAAATAATGTTTGTTTTAGCACAAAATGCTTCTGATCAGCAGCAAACAGCAAATCCCAGCTACAGCACAGAGCAGCTCATCCATGTAGCCTGAAGTAGAAACATTTAGCTAGACAATGTCAGACAGTGA
>NW_015125326.1:0-503 GCF_001443285.1 Poecilia latipinna | reverse complement strand
GTGAAACTTCAAAAAAGTGTGATTTCACCACTTTGTTTTTTTTATCTTGGTCACACAAGAACTGCTCTATTTCCAAAACTACGACACCTAGACTCTCCAAACCTCGACTGGATTATTCTCAACTAAGAACAGAATATTTAGAACCATGTTTGGGATTTGTGAGACCTTTTTCTGATTTGTGAAAACTCAATGAAGTTCAATTTTCACCATTTTTTTCCATCTGGATCATCTGCTCTAATTAAAAAACTACTACAGCTAGACACTTCAAATCTGGACTAGATTATTCTTATCTAATAGCAGAATATTTAGAACCATGTTTGGGATTTGTGAAACTTTTTTCTGATTTGTGAAACTTCAAAAAAGGGCAATTTTGCACTATTTTTCGAGATCGATCACACAAGAGCTTCTCTAATTCCAAAACTACAAGACCTAGACTCTTCAAACTTGGACTAAATTATTCTGCTCTAATAGTAGAATATTTAGAATCATGTTTGTGATTTGTG
>NW_015125325.1:0-503 GCF_001443285.1 Poecilia latipinna | reverse complement strand
CCTGTCGGTGTTTACCTTCAGGATCACATGCGCTCATAAAACATTTCTAATTAAAAAAAAATGTGGCTGATGTTCTTACAGAGTTGAAGTGCATTAACAATCTGTTGTCTTTAACTTCTCAATATGTTTAAGTATGATTCACCTGATGTCCAAGTTATACTGAGAACAAATAAAGCTTTTTTCCTTCTAATCTGACTGGTTCTAGTTCCATGTTTTCACATTTTGGACACTAAAGAATTCAAAGTTTAAACTCGGTCTTATTTATCACTAATTAAGGTTACAGGTTTTAGACACATTTTCTCACTTTCTTGCATTGAAGATTCTGCAGGAAGACAGATAAACAGTGAGTGGATAGAATGATGTATAAACTAGAAACTAACATGATTTGTATTTAGGGTTCTTGTTAATAGCAACCCTGATAATGTCAAAATGTTTGGTTTGCTGAATAACGTATTCAGTTTCGGATGGCTTCATTGGTAATCTACAATGTTAAGTGTCAATGA
>NW_015125324.1:0-503 GCF_001443285.1 Poecilia latipinna | reverse complement strand
AACATAGCAGCAAGGTGTTATTTTTATTTGTTTATTTTTTACACAGGTTCTCATGGGGATGACATTTAGGAGCAGCTAAATTGCATCCAGAAAGCTCAAGTAATCCGTGAACTCTGACCCCAAACTCCTAGAGGAGCTGAAGCAGAAACTGAATGGATGCAGAGAAAGGAGAGAAAGTTCAAACTATTTTTTTCATCGATCACAACGGGCAAGGATCATCTCCCCAACTCCAACATCTCTCTGCTCATCTTTCTAAACATACACCCAGATTTAAAAAGAAACAGCAAAAGCAAAGTAGGTGGATTAGCAGAGCTGCTAACGTCTGTAGAATATCGGCTCTACTGCCTGGATATTGGGCTGGTAGCATGAGACGACAGTCATGAGACGGACACAGAAACAGTCTTCAGTCAGAGGCTTCTTCAGTTCGCTGGTATACTGACCACTACTGGAGATCTCTCCTGCCCACAGTGTCACCATCCATAACTACTCTTTGTAGAACCTTG
>NW_015125323.1:0-503 GCF_001443285.1 Poecilia latipinna | reverse complement strand
AAATTGGCCACCGAGGAAATGGAAACTAAAACTTTCAATGTCTGCTGAAAAAAAAAAAAAAACTGTGGCCAGAGGCAGCGCAAAACCCGACCGGAGGCTCGTTTGATGAGATCCATCGCTCTGCCATAGATACAGCTGTGAATCTCGCGGGGCAGGTTGGAGGAGACGCTTTAATGACATGACTCCGGATCACATTAAGGCCCGATTGATGAACATCCGCTGATCTGAAAACAGGTTTTGTTCTTTGGTTTCAATGTAAAGTATTTATTTATGCAGTGTAATAACTGTAAAAATGAAGGTAATTATGTAGAGGAATATAATTCTACTAATAGTTAAAAGGCATGTTGCTGGTTGATTCACATTAAGATATGTTTTGACTGAAAAGAAATGTACTGGGTCAAATGTACTGGGTCAATCTGACCTAGAAGTCAGAAAGGAACTCATTTCATGAGTATAGCACCTTTAAATTCCTCTATAACTACTTCATGGATTTCGCCTATCAC
>NW_015125322.1:0-503 GCF_001443285.1 Poecilia latipinna | reverse complement strand
TTTGATTCATTTAATTGTAGCATGTTTGGCTTTATGCTGCGGTTCAAATTATTGTTACAGTATTTTCTCTGTTTATGTATAACTCTAAATGCTCTGGGCCGAATTTTCCTTTAACACTTGAGGTCCTGCAATAACTTCTATTTACAGCCGCTCACCTCCAGCCCAGCCCCCGTCAGCAGCGGCTTTACCCCGCCTGGTAGAAACGTTAAGGAGAAGCAGAGCGAACAGAGACCAGGTGGTACCGGGTGGAACCAGACGGTCTCTGTTCCATGTCTTATATCAGGATGTCTGACATAAAGACAGACATTCTTTCTTTCTGTCGGTGGGACGGACTCAGACTGCCTGTAGCGAACCAGGCATTTAGCAGAAGTTAAAGTCAGAAGTTTTTTTCAGTGTTCAGACGTCATTTCTGTGTTTAGGGGCGAGGCAGGTTGTTTCCCGCTATTGCAAGGACAATTACGAAAATATAAATCAAACAGTTTTTCTAACGTCAACATCAGACC
>NW_015125321.1:0-503 GCF_001443285.1 Poecilia latipinna | reverse complement strand
GACAGGTCCCAGGTCATGTGATCTGAGACCTCCTGGTCCGGTTCTGAGTTCCTGCTGTCAGAGTCTCTAAGGGTCTTCAGCTTCTCATTTAGACTCTAGAAACAGACAGTAATAAACAGTTATTAACAGTATAAACAGTATTTTATACAGTAATAAACAGTTATAAACAGTTGAATGAAAACAGACTTTAAACTGCTCAGTAAGGAGACATCTGATTGGTCCGTTCATCCTGATGCAAAATGACAGGAAGAGGTTCATTTAGCTTAATTTCTAATAACTGGAGACATTTAGAACCTTCTCTGGACCTCCACTGGTTCTGGTTCTGGTCAGGCCGGGTTGAGCAGCAGGTGGCGCTCACCATGCTGACTGGTCCTCTGTGTGACCTTTGCCCTGTCTCCCTCCTGCAGGTATGATGATTATTACTACTACTCGCTGCAGCCCCACATGCCCCCCCCCTCCAGGGGGCGGGGCCGCGGCGGCCGGGGGGGCTACGGCTTCCCCCA
>NW_015125320.1:0-503 GCF_001443285.1 Poecilia latipinna | reverse complement strand
TGTAACGTACAAGCAAAATCAGCCAGAACCCAAAATGCAGCCAAGACCAGAGTAGGTTCACAAAATGTCTTTATTACAAAAATAAAGGTAAGGGGCTAAGCAGGGAGTAGTCAGGCTAGTGGGTCAGGAAGGGGGAGGTCCACTGGGGTCGGGGATCCAGCCAGGGAGGGGTAAGGTGGATGGGCAAAGGGAGGACTAGAGGGCTCAGGGGACAAACAGACGACAGGGACAAATTCCACCAACCAGAGGCTGAGTCAGGGGACAATCCAGGTTCATTCACAGGAGGGCCACAGGCAGTGAAGATCCAGAAATCAGAAAAACTTGACAAGGTCAGAGTCAGGCAGGGTTCATCAGTAGTAGGTCAGAAATCCTCCAGCAGCCAAGGGACAAGGCAAAATCTGTGGTCAAAAAACAGGCAGGATCAGAAAACTTTGAAACATGACAAGGCTTGAAAGCTGTGACTGGAGCAACAGACGATCTCGCACTGAGCTGGTGACGAGCAG
>NW_015125319.1:0-503 GCF_001443285.1 Poecilia latipinna | reverse complement strand
CCTCTCCATTACTTCTCTTTTACAGATCGACTGTATTTTTAACGCTTTGTTCTTTTGTTCAGCATTTTTACAGATAATCAACAGGCTTCCATCTCTTAACACTTTAGCTAATTCCACATCTCCAATTACTTTCTTTAAACCAATAGATAGCGTGATTGGACTCACTCCTGTCAAATCCTGCCCAGGTCTGAATTTCAAAATTACCTTGAACTCCTCCATCATTACTTTCTTTCGTGTCTCGACGTTTTCCTCCTCATCTTCGAGAGATCTTTTTCCTGTATTTATCCCTTTCTTGCCCTTATCTTTTCCTCCTCCCCCTTTCTTATTTTCTACCACCGACCAACTTGTTTCCATTCCTTCATCCTCTGAGCACCCTCCACTACTACTAGCCATCTTAGTCCACTCACAGTCCAGATTATGCCTTTAAACCGCTCTTCCACTTCTTAGCTTCTCGTGACCGAACCACGCTCCGTCAGAGTTGCTGCTTGTTCAAACACCGCGCC
>NW_015125318.1:0-503 GCF_001443285.1 Poecilia latipinna | reverse complement strand
TATTTTACTTTTTATCTGGAAATAGTGTCTGTTTATTCTTGCCATACACTCCTCTGTATTAATTATTGATCGAAAGGTCTTGCCATACCAGTTTATTCCTCTGTATTTACTTTAGTTTCTTAGTTTATTCTTGCATTTTGTTCTTCATTCATTTCCATTTAGTTTCCTTTGATTAGTATTATCCTCTCTTGGTTTATTGCTATGTCCACTTTAGTTTCATTCCTGTTGCCAGATTTATTTTATTGTTTATTGACAATCATTAATCTTCACTCATCACCTGCTGCACCGCCTAATCGTCATGTTTCACATCATGTGTTGATTTCTCACTGTTCAGTGTCGGATTCTCTGTTTTTATGCCATAATTCACACCTAGTTCGTCGCTCCGTTTTATGTCCCGCTTCTCCTGTTTCAGAGTTTTGTGCAATGTGCGCGTCATTTGGTTTTTTTTTAAGCCCCTATGGTGCAGGGCGGTCGGGAAGCGTATCGATGGGGAAAAGGCAGAC
>NW_015125317.1:0-503 GCF_001443285.1 Poecilia latipinna | reverse complement strand
GAAACTGGTTTTCATTTGCAGTGTTGTGTCTAAAACATAACAGAAGCAACAGTTTCAAAATGAAATGGAGTGAGAACTTTCTGATCTTTGTTCACAGCAAACAGAGAGATCTTCAGAGACTCATTAAGTCTCTGTAGAAAAATTGTCTGCAACTGGATTTAACATGAACCTGTCAGACTGTGGAATTGCATTTAGTGATAAGAAATTATGGAAGATATTATGATCTTACTTAGCCGCTAATCTATTGTTGGGTGCAGGAAAACCCCTTCACACACATTCTGTCAAGATCTCTCTCTGCATCAAAAGCAGTCGGCTTTGGTGGATTGGACCACTATGTTTGGATCACTTGGATGAGGTACAAATGGGAGAAAACCCTGGGAAAGACTTATAGATATCTACCCGTAAAAGGTGCGCTCCTTAGCAATTTTAGAAAGAAAATAAATTTTGTGCTTGTACATTGTAATCAGGGGTGAAAGTAAGGGGGTACGGCAGGGTACTGCATA
>NW_015125316.1:0-503 GCF_001443285.1 Poecilia latipinna | reverse complement strand
GTAAATATTTGCCACTACCAGTTAAAGCTAACGCTGCACAACACAAAGTTTGCAGCCTTCACTTCACTCCGGATCAGCCTAAACTACCGGGGGAGACGGATGGTAAATAAAGGAGCCTCCCTGAGTTATTTCCATGGAATCACTTCTGTATTCAGCCTGAAAAGGCGAGTTTATGGGAACGAGAGAGCAGACCAGAGCCAGCAGCCGAGCAACTGATCTGCCTGTACATACTGCTGTAAACACCGTCCTATCTGAGCTCTTAACAAGAAACATGCAAAAGTAATAAAACGAAATAACACGGAGACCTTAAAAGACACGGTCATATTTTCTAAAAGCAGCAACTTTTAACCTGAACGGTCAGCGGAACCAGATCTCTGACACCAGAGCTGCGCTACTATTAAGCTATGAGGCTTGTTGAGCTCCGTCAGGCTTCGTAAGTAAAAAGCCCGAACCGTAATCTTCCCCGTTAGTCTCTGACACTAACGACAATAAACACACATAAT
>NW_015125315.1:0-504 GCF_001443285.1 Poecilia latipinna | reverse complement strand
TTGAACAGTACTTAATATCATATCAAAAACTCTATTTTAGAAAATAAGTTGGTCGTTGGAGATCAAAATTACCTCATGAGGGTTGGTTGAGCAGGATCCACATGAATTCACGTCACCAACCTGACACGGTTCATCTTTGGAAATCTGAAATGTAAATAACACTTACTGAATATGAGTTTGTTCCCAATTTAGAAAACAGTCCTCCCTATTCCTGCCCATTACATTTTGAGTATTACACAGGACCTGTGTGTATGCGTGCTTCTCAATGTAACTTTCATTCTTCTGTACTTGTAATTTCAAAACTCAGTCCTCCTTATTCCTGCACCTTACATTTTGAGTATTACACAGGACCTGTGTGTATGTGCGTTTCTAAGTGTAATTTTCAATCTTTTCTACTAGTAATGTCAACTCAGTTTTCCAAATTTCTGCAACTTACATGATGAGCATTACAAAAGACCTGTGTGTATGTGCACTCCTAAATGTGACTTTCATTCTTCTTTACTT
>NW_015125314.1:0-504 GCF_001443285.1 Poecilia latipinna | reverse complement strand
TTGTACTGTTATCACTACGTGTTAGATACTCTGTGTATGTTAACGTAGATCAACAGCAAGCCAAACTCAATTTCATGAGCCAGGAAGCTGAGCGTCTTGCTCCTTTATTACGTTTTCTTGACAACTTTGAGCAGTGGTGTGGAAAGCTCAATGAAAGGTTGAGTGAAACTATAAGAAAGAAAAATAAAATATGCATCAGCTCTAAATATACAGAATAAACTTCTAGAGTCTGAATATAATTAACCTGAGCTGCAGTTAAAAAACAGTCACGTAGCAACCGTTGCTATGTAAATAAAAAACTATCAAAATATGGCTTTTCTAGAATAAACACATTTTGGAAAACAATCTCAAACTAAACTAACAAAACATATAACACCAAACAGAACACAGATTGAACTTACAGCCATTGTTTTCGGAGGTGTGATAAAAGATTGACAACACAGGAGGTGAAGTTCATACATTAACAGGCAGGCTTTCTCTCTACGAACAGGTATTCCAAACTGC
>NW_015125313.1:0-504 GCF_001443285.1 Poecilia latipinna | reverse complement strand
TGTACAGTTGTTAACTGGCAAGCAGTGATGGTAGTTAGCATGTAGAGATGGCGGCTAGCAGGGAGAGTTGGTAACTAGCAAGAAGAGTTATCTAGCAGGCAGTGTCGGTAGCTCGCGTGCAGAGTCGGTAGCTCGCGTGCAGAGTCGGTAGTAAGAAGGCAGAGATGGATGCTAGTATGTACAGTTGTTAACTGTCAAGCAGTGATGGTAGTTAGCATGTAGAGATGGCGGCTAGCAGGGAGAGTTGGTAACTAGCAGGCAGAGTTGTTAGCTAGCAGGTAGGGATGGTAGCTAGCAGGCAGAGATGGTAGCTAGCAGGCAGAGTTGTTAGCTAGCAGGCAGAGTTGTTAGCTAGCAGGCAGAGTTGTTAGCTAGCAGGCAGAGTTGTTAGCTAGCAGGCAGAGTTGTTAGCTAGCAGTCAGAGATGGTAGCTAGCAGTCAGAGATGGTAGCTAGCAGTCAGAGGTGGTAGCTAGCAGGCAAAGATGGTAGCTAGCAGGCAGAG
>NW_015125312.1:0-504 GCF_001443285.1 Poecilia latipinna | reverse complement strand
TGAGGGAGGTGGGCTGGAGCGGAGTGTCGAGGTATATGTGTGGAAGTTTTTTAGTTAATTCTTTGACTTGTATTGTAAATATTTGTTTTTTGACTCGTTGTAAATATTTGTTTGTGAGCGAGCCAACGGCAATTAAGCGCAGTAACAGCTGGTTAGCGAAGGCACTCACTGTCGCTCTCATGTCTCAACAGCGTTCATCAAAATAAAAGAACCTGCACAAAACTACACTGATTATTTATTACATGTGCAACATCATTATGAAACTACAATGAAATTGTTTGGCAACTTCCAGCTTAGTATGCACACATAAGACATTAAAACTAAAAAAAACAAAACAAAACAAAAAAAAAACATATTAATACATTCTTACAAAAAACAAAAACTTTAATGAAAAAGAGAAAACACTTGGAAACAATTGGAAGAAAAAAAGAATTAAAAGCAGTTGGTAATAAATAGTAAAACATAATTCAACAAACTTTGAGGCAGATAATTTGCCTTGATGGA
>NW_015125311.1:0-504 GCF_001443285.1 Poecilia latipinna | reverse complement strand
CTTGTCGCGGCCTTCTCGTTTCCAAAAAACAATATTCCAACAAAGGCCGTGGGTGTTAACAGGTGGTTTTTGATTTGAACGCACTTCCGACTTAAGTTGTCTGAAAAAATATATTATTTATTTCTTGTAAAAATAGCGACAAAATAATGACCAAAAATGTCCTACAACTTAGTCAAAAATGAAAGTAATCTTAATATGCCGTTTCAAGTACAAAAAAATGAAAAGTGAAAAGTGAAAGTGAAAGTGGTCAAAAAATCATTGACAAAAAACCTCCCATCCACACACCAAACATTTGCCAAACAATCGCTCCACTCAGCACCCGGTGTGTTTTAATTACTCAGATTAATGGGAGGGTCTAACCAATTACCAACATAATCTAATCAATTCAAATATACAAATTAACTACAGATTTTGGATCTAAACTTAAATTCTAAACTTCCCAAAATAGAAAACTAAATTAGTAGAAGTTACAAGTTGCAAACATTACATAAATGGCCACCACAA
>NW_015125310.1:0-504 GCF_001443285.1 Poecilia latipinna | reverse complement strand
GGAGCTTGGTGGTTCAGTGAGTGGCGTTGGAGGGCGGACAGGGAGGCTTGTCCTTGTAAGCGGCTGAGTCTTGGTGGAACGGCTGTTCGGGGACTTCTGAATGTCTAGAAGAATCTTACAGTAACTGGTGAGGTTTGGCTTTCAGGCATCTATGGGGTAAGATCCCATGACGTCGTTGGAGAACCAGTAGTCAGGCAACCAGATGAGGAAGGATCCTGAGGGGAGCAAAAAACCCACAATGAAGCACAATACAAAAAAAACAGGCAGATCTCAAAAAACTCGGAGCAAAAACTCTGAGGGGCTGGAGGTACCATCTAAGGTTGACACTCTGGCGTCGAAGTACCGGCGTTCCACCCTTCTTATGCTGCCGTCAATTAGGTGATCAGCCTCCGGTGAGGGGATGACATCATCCATGAAATCCCAGCCCGCCACCTCTCGGACTCCATCTAGTGGGGAGATAACTCAGCAACCAAAGGACCACCTAAAAAACCCCAGAACCTAACA
>NW_015125309.1:0-504 GCF_001443285.1 Poecilia latipinna | reverse complement strand
ACCTTTCATAATACAATTAATTTTATTTATATAACTGTGGTGGCCATTTATGTAATGTTTGCAACTCGTAATTTCTACTAATTTAGTTTTCTATTTTGGGGAGTTTAGAATTTATTTAAGTTAAGTTTAGATCCAAAATCTGTAGATAATTTGTATATTTAAATTGATTATGTTGGTAATTGGTTAGACCCTCCCATTAATTTAACCAAACATTAAAAGTAATGTTTGGTGTGTGGATGGGAGGTTTTTTGTAAATGATTTTTTGACCACTTTCACTTTTCACTTTTTTGTACTTGAAACGTCATATTAAGTTTACTTTCGTTTTTTGACTAAGTTGTAGGACATTTTTGGTAATTTTGTCGCTATTTTTTTTTTTTTACAAGAAATAAAGAATATATTTTTTCAAACAAATTAAGTCGGAAGTGCGTTCGAATCAAAAACCACCCGTTAACACCCACGGCCTTTGTTGGAATATTGTTTTTTGGAAACGAGAAGGCCGCGACA
>NW_015125308.1:0-504 GCF_001443285.1 Poecilia latipinna | reverse complement strand
CTCCTTCAGCGCCGCGGACTAAGAACAGTTTCCTCCCCAGCTCGCTGGCTTTTAAACTCTCTTGACCCACAGTTGTGTGTGGGAGAGGTCTCATGACTCATACTTTCCGAGCATCTCATCAGAAAGTATCTGCCCAAACCTTGTTCCACCCTGAATTGGTGATACACAAACTTCCCTCTTTTGCGTCTCTCTGTTGGCCATCTGGTAGTTATTACCTTTTTTGGCAATTTGTTCTGAGGCCACCGCCCAGCTCAGCACTTGTGACATGATTCACTCTTTCCCTTTTCCTGCGCTCAGTTCTACAGTCTTCTTATAATGTACCATGAAACACAATTAACTTAAAACATAATCGATTTGTTTTACCATTATCTGAAATCATTGAAAATATATAACAATTAAGTTGTTACTGTTACTACAGATCATGAATACAGAGTATATATTTCAACTATACGTTACAGACATTGTGATTACAATAACACCAATCATTTCACCATTACACACATA
>NW_015125307.1:0-504 GCF_001443285.1 Poecilia latipinna | reverse complement strand
CATTTGTCTGCCTGCCCTCACAGTTGAACTGTTAAGTCCTGTGTCGGTTTAGTTCTCTCTAGTGATGGGTAGATGAGGCGTCATGTATCGTTTCGACACAGAATCGACAAACCCGTGTCGATTCTGTGTCGATACTGTGTCACTCAATACTGACACCTGCTGGACATTAAAAATTCCTACAGGCAACGTAGTGATTTGATGACCTAGTCTATACAATAAGATTTAAGTCTTTGTATTTTATTGAATATTATATATTGTATTATGTCATATCTTCAGTTAAATTTAAAATATATTTGATATACAGTCAATAAATAATGTGAACATGTACCATAAAGTGAAAATTTAAGTGAATGTGTTTGGAATGAGGATGCTTGTGGACTGTTTTTTCCCCACAAATTTTTATTTAAAAAAAGTTTTTACAACATTTTGAAATTTAGCCTGTTATGCTTTTTTGACAAAACTTCTCCTGAGGATGCTTGTGGACTGTTTTTTTCCCACAAATTT
>NW_015125306.1:0-504 GCF_001443285.1 Poecilia latipinna | reverse complement strand
TGTCAGAGAAACTCTCTCACTGTTGAACAGATAGTTCATCTCTACAATCTATTTCTTGGTGAAACTTTTCTGATTGAGTCCTTGGAAACTTTTTCTTCTTCCAGTCCTTTAAAGATGGAAGCTGGAATTATTCCAGGATTATTCCAGGATTATTCCAGGATCCTCATGTTTTTCTGTTTCCAGTCAAAGCTTCACACTGAATATCAAGATGTTGTTTCTCTTATTTTTTCCTCTCATTCATCAGATATTATTGAAATGTTGATCAGTTTTTCTCTCTGAACATTTTCTGTCTGTCGGCTCCTATTTTTCTAAACTCGTCAGATTTGAATATTAAATCTTCCTTTTGTTTATTTGCTGCAGTTTTTCTTTGTGTTTTAGAGAAATAAAAACATTTTTCTTGTGATGCATTTGGTTCATTTGCTGCTCATTCTGTTCTTTTCCTGTTCAAATTTAAATATTTGCATTAAAAATATTTTTTCATCAACTCTGCCTTTCAGAAAGTCC
>NW_015125305.1:0-504 GCF_001443285.1 Poecilia latipinna | reverse complement strand
GGTTCAATCCTAGGACCCCTTCTTTTCAATATTTATATGCTCCCACTGGCTCAGGTTATAACAGGAAATAAGATTAGCTACCATAACTATGCGGATGATACACAGCTCTACATCACGATGTCACCAGGTGACTCTGAACCCATCCAATCACTGAATAGATGCTTAGAACAGATAAATGTGTGGATGAGACAAAACTTTCTCCAGCTGAACAGAAACAAAACTGAAGTTATTATCTTTGGACCTAAAGAGTTGCAATCTCGAGTCAATGCACAGCTTCAGTTATTACAACTGAAAACCAGAACCAGCGATCAGGCCCGAAACCTGGGAGTAGTGATGGACTCTGACCTGAATCTTCAGAGCCACATTAAGACAGTCACAAAGTCGGCCTTCTATCACCTGAAGAACATCTCCAGGATTAGAGGACTTATGTCTCAGCGAGATCTAGAGAAACTCATCCATGCGTTTATCTTTAGCCATATTGATTACTGCAACAGCGTCTTCACA
>NW_015125304.1:0-504 GCF_001443285.1 Poecilia latipinna | reverse complement strand
GAAAATAGACACCAACATCGGTAGCTTACAAGGTACTTGTTAAGCTTAAGGTTCTGTATTGATATTAGCTAGTCATCTTTTAGCTAACATTACCTGCATCCAACAGCTTTACTCAACAGTTGAATAGTTTGGGGGAGAAACTGTGAAAAGTTCTTTGCGTTTTGCTGGTTTGCTGCCATGATTCTAACACACCTGTGTAGCTCTGCACAGCAGCAGCAGGTCTCCTTCACTGCTGCACAGGTCTGAACCCAGCGCGAGCGTCGTAGCGCTCATGTTGCGTTTAAAGGCGGCTCGGAAAAACAGGTTATGACATGTTAACAACAGATTAAACAGTTTTAACTGCTGATAAAAGTGACAGAGGACACAAATATGGGAAGTGTGGAAGCCTCTACTGTATCAAATTGACAGAGGAATAACAGAGAGTTGGCCATTCTAAGGTAAAAACCGAGTGCATATGTAACAGAGAGAAGAGCTCGTGTGTCTGTGTGAGTTTTGATCGAAATG
>NW_015125303.1:0-504 GCF_001443285.1 Poecilia latipinna | reverse complement strand
TGTAGTGACCATTTGTCCCAAAACTTAAATTCAAAAATCAAAAAACTCAAAAACTCAAAGGTGATCAAAACAAAAGTGAATCCAACTCAAATAGTCACCTGATGCACCGTGGATTCTGGTTTACGCAGCAAAAAAGGGAATCAAAAGTCAAAATATAGTTCTTTGGGTTTATTTGTAGTTCAGGCTTCTGCTCCTATTCCTGTACCTGTTCTCTGACTGACAAAAGAAACCGATGTGACTGATTGGCTGGTAAAAAAACCTTATGACCACCCATAAGGCATAATAAGCTACCTAAGACCCACCAATTTATACCGTGAAATACCCACATCCCAACTGAAATTAATTAACTAATTATGGGAATTCCTAATCAAAGAAATTATAAACAACAAATCAAACAAAAATTCTAATGATAAATCAACTGGAAAAAACAAACAATTAATAAGAATAAACTAAGCAATTTAAATTCTAAGATTTAACCAAAAAAATGGGAAAATAGCTCCTACA
>NW_015125302.1:0-505 GCF_001443285.1 Poecilia latipinna | reverse complement strand
AGCTCTGCTACTAGTGTGCCCACTCCTGTATATTGGCTAACGAATCTAGAGCAGTGGTCCCCAACCCCCGGTCCGTGGACCAATTGGTACCGGGCCGCGCAAGAAATAATTAAATATTTCCGTTTTATGTATTATTTGAGTCTGGAGGATCTTTTATTTTGAAAATCCTTTAACCGGATTCTCTTGGTTACTTGCGCGCCAACGCTGAGCCCACAAGCAGCAAAATGAGTAAGAAACAGATCAGATGTCTTTAGAAAGTTTCTTTGCAAAGGGGAAAAGGCTCAAAGAAGAGACAGGAGGATGGATTTATCCCGGACCGGTAGGTGAGTCAAACATTACAAGCCGCTCTGTGTAACATGCAGCGACCGGCTGCTAATGAGGCAATGAAGCTTCAAACTGCTTCGCCACATAGAGACCAAGCAGGCTGTGGATATAAGCAACACTTCGGGTGTCATTGTCTCATCACTCCCAGATGGGACCGTCTCGGTGCAGAGAAACAAGCTCA
>NW_015125301.1:0-505 GCF_001443285.1 Poecilia latipinna | reverse complement strand
TCAAGCCTGGAAACGTGATATTGCAACGAACTGAATGTTGTGTTTTTGACATAATCTCTGCTCGGCTTGCGGGGCGCAGGCGGTTGCCACGGCAACGGGTGGCTTAAACGACAAAGAGACAGAAAGTAAAAAGGTAGGAGTGGTTTAGAGTTGATCATCTGTTCGGGTTGTTTTACCTTTGTTTGTCTTTGCTGTGGCTCATTACACCCGCTGTAGTTTCTGAACATTCAATAAACGACAAACTTGGACTAATGACCTCGTTCGTATGTGAGTATACGTCACAACAAACATCAAATAGGACAAATATATTTCATTAAGTTTTAACAAATTCTACCGCAATAATTATGTGAAATTAAATTAATTATATCCCGACTTCAGAAGATTTGCCTTTATTGGGCTCTCTGGTTCCTCCTATCAGTCTGTAGTTTCTCATACTGAGGTCATCAACCCAAATGTCAGATCTACCATGACTGACTGACACCTGCTGGTTTGCAACCAGCTTCTG
>NW_015125300.1:0-505 GCF_001443285.1 Poecilia latipinna | reverse complement strand
AATCAGAGCGAGCATTAATCAGCCATCTCATCAGAAAAAGCATTAATCAGCTAGCCAATCATTGCCAACAATAAGCTAGCCAAACAGAACCAGCATTAATCAGCTAGCAATCAGAAAACATAATAAATCAGTTAGCCAAACAGAACCAGCTTTAATTAGCTACCCAATCAGAAAACATAATAAATCAGTTAGCCAAACAGAACCAGCATTAATCAGATAGCCAATCATTGCCAGCAGTAAGCTAGCCAAACATAACCAGCATTAATCAGCTAGCCAAGCAGAAAACATAATAAATCAGTTAGCCAAACAGAACCAGCATTAATTAGCTAGCATTCAAAAAAAAAAACATTAATCAGCTAGCTCATCAGAAAAAGCATTTATCAGGTAGCCAAATATTGCAAGCAGTTAGCTAGCCAAACAAAAGCAGCATTAATCAGCTAGCAAATCAAAAAAAGGATTTATCAGCTAGCCAATCAAAGAAAGCATTAATCAGCTAGCTCATCAG
>NW_015125299.1:0-505 GCF_001443285.1 Poecilia latipinna | reverse complement strand
CTTCAGAGTAAACCAGACGTAGAGGCCTGTCAGTGTCTGTTGTATTTCATTACCTCTCTGCTTAAACCGCTGAAGCAGAAACGATACTTCAACGTTTTCCGTCATCTGACAAGTAGCAAGTCTACTCCACTTTATTCACCAAAAACGTTTTTTAATCAACCAAAAACTGTTCTGTAATCTGGAACGTTCTCTACGTTCAGCTCCAGTTAGCCACCTTATCTCACTGCGCTAGAGGCAACTGCGTCATGCGTCACGGGCAAAAGGTCAAGGTGACCGGAGGGCTTATTATGTTGTACAAAAAATACCCAACAAAAAAAAAATTAATAATTACAAATAATTTTAGTACATGTTATTATGTGTCAGAAGAGGGCTTAGAAAATAATAATAATACCAAAAAAAATAAAAAAAATTGACCAAAAGGGCACTTGGGGGCAAGGAGCAAAAGGGGCAGGTGCTCAAGCATCCCCAGCCGCCCCCCTGCACGTGCCTGTTAATGGCATCCACT
>NW_015125298.1:0-505 GCF_001443285.1 Poecilia latipinna | reverse complement strand
CTGCCTTCTCCCATGGGTCTCTAGAAACAACCAGTCAGTGGAAGGAGAGTTTTAGTGCTGTCAATCACAATCTCATGTGGTGCTGCTCATCCTTCCTCCCCCTTGATTTGTGCCGTGCTGCAGCTAGCATAGCACAGAGCTGTGCAGATTCAAACCGTTATTGGCAGATAAACGGTTTCTTGTAATGATAAGTTGTTTCTCCACCATTAGCACATTTAGCAGTGAGTGAATGAAGTTGGTTGACAGTTCTAAGAGTGTCCTACTAGTTCTGATTGGTTGTTTTGGTCAGAACGGTGCATTACTTTAACCAGTAATAGTAATTCAGTTAGGAGATGGAGGAGATTGATTGTTTTCACAGATTATCTGTCTCATAACAAACTGCTACGACATGGTGACAGCTTTAACAAATATGGAGAAAACATATTTTTTATTAAAGTTATGTACTGCAGCTTGAATAAAATGCAACTGCATAGCATTTTTAGAAGTCTGGATTGCTTTATGTGTA
>NW_015125297.1:0-505 GCF_001443285.1 Poecilia latipinna | reverse complement strand
AGAAGAGAAAAAATACAGTTAGTCATAGTTTACAGTTAAATATGATGTGTTGATACTTTAAGGCAGTGGTTCCCAAACTTTTTCTTCTGCGCCCCCCCAGTGGTTTCCAAACATTTTCTGCGCCCCCCCTATGGATTACAAATGGCTGTCTGGTTGAAACGACGGGGGAGGGGGGTATCAACTTTTTGGGGGGCAAAATGAATGTACGTAGCTGAAAATAGACACCAACATCGGTAGCCTTGTTAAGCTTAAGGTTCTGTATTGATATTAGCTAGTCATCTTTTAGCTAACATTACCTGCATCCAACAACTTTACTCGACTCAGTCGGTTAGTTTGGAGGGAAAAACTGTGAAAAGTTCTTTGTGTTTTGCTGGTTTGCTGCTGTGATTCTAACACAAACCTACGTAGCTCCGCCCAGCAGCAGCAGGTCTCCTTCACAGGTGGAAACCCAGCGAGAGCGTCGTAGCGCTCACGTTGCGTTTAAAGGCGGCTCGGAAAAACAGGT
>NW_015125296.1:0-505 GCF_001443285.1 Poecilia latipinna | reverse complement strand
CTGTGGTTTACTGCACTAAATTAACAGCAAAATGAAATTTGGAGATGGAGGTGTTACGCCCCCAAGGTCTAGGGGTCCAGGGGCAGTAACATAAAATGTGTCCGGAGTGACGGTGTAAAGTAAAAATGATTTATTACAAAATAAAGTTTCACAAAACAATACAATTTAACCCAATTAATGCAAAACAAAAGGGATTAACAAACTCAAGAATGCCAGGTGCAAATTAAAATTACAAAAGTCCAAACAAGTCAATTCAAAGTAAACTCAAAATAAACCACAAAAGGAAAACAATGCAAAGAAAAACACACACACAAAGGGGAGGCTGCGGGGAACACACAGCCTCCCAAACTCAGGCTTCTAACTCATACTTAACTGGAGCAAAGTCAAAGTAGCTAAACTGAACAAACAAAGACCAAACTAGCTTAAAACCTGCCTAAAGCAGTTGCAACTACCAAAACAAAAGGCGACAGCTTCACAAAACCTCTTCAAAATAGCTGCCCCACTA
>NW_015125295.1:0-505 GCF_001443285.1 Poecilia latipinna | reverse complement strand
AATAAAATAGACCAGTATAATGAAATTACTAATGAATTTTTCTTCACTATATATTTCATATTTCCAAGGTTTTTCTAGTTTTTGGAAGTTAATGACAATTTTGTTCATGAAATGTGTAATTCTTAAGGCAAATTAATATTTATAATGATAGTCATATGAAAAATAATTTATGTAACAACAGTTTTCCATAGAACCTAAAAACCAACAGGCAACTTTTTATAGATTGCTTAACAGCATTACAGAGGGGCTTACATAGAATTTAAGAGGTATAGAATGCTCATTCTTACTAGTCAGAAGGTAATGCAGATATCTTAAATTATCATTCAGATAGTTAAAATGTTCTCTTATTTTCAAGTGAAAATGTATTCTTAGATACCTTTAATGTTACAACGGACAGTCTAATAAAACCAAATGTATGATAAAACTGCTTGCCATAAAGATCTACGTATCTTTGTTGTCTTAGATGGTTTCCAGCGAATGAGCAACGCGTATAGTCCGGTGACGT
>NW_015125294.1:0-505 GCF_001443285.1 Poecilia latipinna | reverse complement strand
GTTCTCTTCCTTATGTGTGTATGAACTGACCTGGAGGTCAGGACTGACTGTTCATCTTCATGTGAGACAGTTAACTCTGTGTTTCCCAGACCTTAAATCTTATCAACCAGAATACCTCCTAACTGCCTGTGTGCAGTCGTATTTTGTCTTGTTGACAGTTTGACCGAGATTTGAACCGGGCTCAGACCGTAGATCAGATATCACACCTGGAACTGAGTTGCTGGTTTGTTTAGGTTAAATGTTTTACGACCTCTGTTGTTTTTACTGACTGCCCCTTGTGACTGTTTTGACAATAAAAGAAGGAGCTCACGTGAAAGCAGATCAGAACTTTCTGTGAACGGCTGATGGAAAGTTCTCCTTTTGCAAAAGCTTTGTCTATAAAATTCATATACGTTGTCTGTGGTCTTTTTATGTAGGTTCGAGAAAAATACCTATCATTTGGTGCCGAAACCCGGGACCTCTCCCCGCCCGCTGACAGGCAGAGGAAGACGCGCTGAATCCGTGC
>NW_015125293.1:0-505 GCF_001443285.1 Poecilia latipinna | reverse complement strand
ATTTTCATAATTGGGTATTTCTGTGTAAAATTTTTATGAAATAGATTAAGTAAATACAATTTTGAAGAAAGCTGTGACTTAAAATGTGAAAAAAGTGTAGCACTGAGTACTTTCTGGATGCACCAATTATCTATCACTAGAAGAAACTGATATGCAATGGTTGAACTAGTGTTTATGGGTACAAGATAAAGTAGAAATGGCAGTATGTGGGTGTAAGTTAATGGCAAAGGACCTTACCAAGCTCCGCCCAGAAACGCCCCCTAAAGCCCCACGTGGCTGCATGTCTCACAAACAAAGCCTTGCGGAGCTTAGTTTCTATGTAAACATGGCGTCTTTCATTTCGACTGACTCTCTACAAAGTATTTCTGAGTCGATTAGTGTAGCATTTCTGCCGGATTTTCAAAAAATATCAGCCATGACAATGGACAGGGAACCAACAGGTTCATGCCATCTTTTTTGGACGACATAAAGATGTTTGAGCCACGCGATGCCTCCAACATTGTGC
>NW_015125292.1:0-505 GCF_001443285.1 Poecilia latipinna | reverse complement strand
GTTAGTCATTGTATGCCCGACATCTCCGTCATACTCTGAGAAGGAGATGCCGGGCCTCGTAGCGGCCAAACCCAGAGCTGGAGGCGACCGGGATTGGGATGCAGGACCCGACCCCCCAGCTGAGACAGAAGGTCATGCCGGTGGGGAAGAGGCATTGGAGAGCTGCAACAGAGCCTGTGCAGCAGTAGAAACCAGGTTCGCCCCGGCCATAAGGGGGCCACTAGAAGGACCTGATGCCCCTCCTGAAGGACTCTCAGGAGCGTTGGGCCTATCAGGGGAAGCGGCGGAAAAGCATAGAGCAGCACTCTTGGCCAATCGTGTGCCAGTGCATCCTGACCCAGAGGACTGGCACTGTCTGCCAGGGAGAACCAAAGCGGGCAATGTGTTGTCTCCCGGGACGCAAACAGGTCCACAGCCGCTATGCCGTATTTCTCCCAAATGACCCCCACTACCTCCGGGTGGAGCCTCCACTCCCCCGGTGGTGGGCGTCCCCGAGACAGAATAT
>NW_015125291.1:0-505 GCF_001443285.1 Poecilia latipinna | reverse complement strand
AAAAAAAAAAAAAACCAAGAGGGGCCGACAATATTCATAGTTTGGAGCAGAGGTGGCGCTAGAGTTTTTTCGTTGTCCGTCAAAGAAAAAAAATCATTTTATTTCCAATTTGTAGTCATCAAACGAAACATTTAGTATTTCTCTGTGAGAACGTTTTTGAAATCAGGTAACATTTCACGAAATGACGTGATTAGAAGACGGCAGAACTCTGATCGTTTCCTGATCCCGCATCACTCAGCCTGCGGGAGAAAAACCCCGCAGAAGCGGATCAGCTGCGCTGGACGCTCCAAAGCCTCTGGTCCGTTAAAGCGTCCAGATCAGAGGTGATTCTCTGACAGATATTATTCTTAGTATGATTAATAATGAGCTCCGCGATCTTCTCTGTTCTCTGTGCGTAAAGTTGAAACTGCCTGCGCACCAAGTGTCAGCTGCGCTTGTTCTGGACAGAAATGAAATTAAGCGACTCCACTTAAATTACCATTAATTCACCCGCTGCGGTCTGAAC
>NW_015125290.1:0-505 GCF_001443285.1 Poecilia latipinna | reverse complement strand
CGGATTGAACAGCCAGACGCAGGGAGTTTCAAACGGGTGCAATTTAATCTCAACCTTTCTTTCCATTGACACCGTGAAAACTGTAGCATAAAACAAAAGAATACAGAACCGTTGGACATACTCAGCTCTTGTATAAAATCAACATATCAATATTCAGTTATACACAAAAAAAATACGTTATGTCCTTTAACTCGTTAATATACAGTTTCGTTTATAAACCACGACATTCTACTGTTTCTTAAATAAACCTATAGCATTTCTTATTACAAATCACAATTACATATATTTATACCTCATTCTGCTTTCCGAGGGCACTATTTTAAATATTTTCTCCGGGTTTCTTTATAATCTAACGTTGTTTCGTCTCGCAGGGTGTTGCTAGGTAACCACAGAATAAACAAAGAAGAAATCTACCATTCTTTAAAATGAAAGCATAAATTAACCACTAGGAGTCACTGTTGGACCAATGAACAAGGAGAATTTTCCAATTTAGCAGTTATTTACA
>NW_015125289.1:0-505 GCF_001443285.1 Poecilia latipinna | reverse complement strand
CATCACTGTCCACCACAATTAATACTCTTTTTCTCCTCATAGAATTTGAGCATAACAATGTTTTAAACTCCAGCCTGCTTGTAAACACACAATAAAACCCGTACCTTTATTTTTATTTTTTACATTTTGGGACATTACAAACACAAACTTGAATAAAACATAATTGTGAAGTGAAAGGAAAATGGCAAATGTTTTTGTAATTCTCCGACATGAAAGTCTGAAAAGTGCGTCATGCATTGTTTCTGCCTCTTTGAAATTATTTTCAAATATTGCCACATTTTCCTGCATGTTCCTGATTGATGCCACCTGCCAATAAATGCAGTGGTTTGTCTGCAAGTAACTAATTTGCCGTCACAATGTAAGATTCTCACCAGTGGTTACACCTGGAGGAAATTGGAGCATGTTGTCAATGAAGAACGAAATAAAAATGCAGCCAGCTTGTTGCAGGTTCACTATTGTCCATTTTTAAATTAGTTTGTTTTTAGTCATACATATGTCACATTAA
>NW_015125288.1:0-505 GCF_001443285.1 Poecilia latipinna | reverse complement strand
CAGGACATGCGCAGTGGTTTCCTCTCAGCGGCAGAAAATGTTTGTCTAATCGTCAGTAATATAATAGCGCTGCATAAATCATAAGAAATCCGATGGCCACAGCTAACTCAGCAGCGCTTCGCTTTCACAGACGGTGGGGACTTCGTCCAACTTTTAGCGTCACTTGGAAGGAAAGCTTAAAGAAAGGTAAGATCTGTGGACGTGATGCTAGCAAAACTAGCTGTACTGAGACACATGTTGCATCTGCGATGAAAAAAAGTTGTCACTCATGTGCTGAATTATTGTGTGGAGGTGTTGACTGAGGTGTCGCATATATGGGACAACGCTGTGACCAAAGTGCAATATAGTGATATGACATTCAGGAACGATCCGATTCTTCTGGACGGATCTTTACTAAGGTTGATGGGACTGAAGCCTCACTGAGAGCCGTTCTTTGTTCTTGTGATTCTCTGGTACACTGCAGTAGCTAATATTATTTTATTTAATTAAAAAATATATAGATTTA
>NW_015125287.1:0-505 GCF_001443285.1 Poecilia latipinna | reverse complement strand
ATCAGAAAAAGTATTAATCAGCTAGCCAATCATTGTCAGCAATTAGCTAGCCAAAAAGAACCACCATTAATCAGTTAGCCAATCAGATAAAATAATTTATCGGCTAGCCAATAAGAGCGAGCATTAATCAGCTAGCATTTCAGAGTGAACATTAATCAGCTAGCACATCAGAAAAAGCATTAATTAGCTAGCCAATCAGTACCAGCAATAAGCTAGCCAAACAGAACCAGCATTAATCAGCTAGCCAATCAGAACAAAGAATTTATTAGCTAGCCAATCGGAGAGAGCATTAAACAGCTAGCTCATCAGAAAAAGCATTAATCAGCTAGCCAATCAGATAAAATAATTTATCAGCTAGCCAATAAGAGCGAGCATTAATCAGGTAGCATATGAGAGTGAACATTAATCAGCTAGCTCATCAGAAAAAGCATTAATTAGCTTGCCAATAAGCTAGCCAAACAGAACCAGCATTAATCAGCTAGCCAATCAGAACAAAGAATTTATC
>NW_015125286.1:0-505 GCF_001443285.1 Poecilia latipinna | reverse complement strand
GGTCATAAAATTAGAATATTGTGATAAAGTTCATTATTGGGGCCTGCCCATAGCAATGCATAAGGAGAGCAGTGACTGACCCACTGCCTCCATGCATTGCATGGCAGGCACCTATTGTTCTACACCCAATAGAATGTCTCTATATTATTGGGGCCTGCCATAAGCAATGCATAAGGAGAGCAGTGACTGACCTCCATGCATTGCATGGCAGGCACCTATTGTTCTACACCCAATAGAATGTCTCTTTATTCTTATTGGGGCCTGCCAGCAATGCATAGGGAGAGCAGTGACTGACCTGCAAAGCAGGTCAGACACTGCCTCCATGCATTGCATGGCAGGCACCTATTGTTCTACACCCAATAGAAGGTCTCTTTATTGGGGCCTGCCATAAGCAATGCATAAGGAGAGCAGGTCAGTCACTGCCTCCATGCATTGCATGGCAGGCACCTATTGTTCTACACCCAATAGAATGTCTCTTTATTCTTATTGGGGCCTGCCATAAGCA
>NW_015125285.1:0-505 GCF_001443285.1 Poecilia latipinna | reverse complement strand
TAGTCGAGTTGACTGACACCCATTTTGTCTGATTTGAAAAAGTTGGGGGGTTGGTTGACCTTGGATGACCTCTGGAAAGATTTCTTTATATCTTTAAAATGATAGCGGCACAAACAAAAATTTTTGCTGCACAAACCAGCACAAACGTTTGACACCAATTTTGTCTGATTTGAAGAAGGTGGGGGGTTGGTTGACCTTGGATGACCTCTGGAAACATTTCTTTATATCTTTAAAATGATAGCGGCACAAACGAACATTTTTGCTGCACAAACCAGCACAAACGTAGCCGAGTTGATTGACACCCATTTTGCCTAATTTGAAGAAGGTGGGGGGGCTGGTTGACCTTGGATGACTTCTAGAAACATCTCTTTATATCTTTAAAATGATAGCGGCACAAACGAAAATTTTTGCTGCACAAACCAGCACAAACGTAGCACAAACGTTTGACACCAGTTTTGTCCGATTTGAAGAAGGTGGGGGGGCCAAATTCACTCAGGTGTATTTT
>NW_015125284.1:0-506 GCF_001443285.1 Poecilia latipinna | reverse complement strand
CCAGTAACATCAAGAGACCAGAAACTGCTGTGAATTTGTGATGTCAAACTATTACTGTGAAAAATGACAGAGGATATATTGTTTTATTTTACATTTCATGTTTGTTTTAATCAATTTTCAGCTCAGATAGGAGAACTGATCAGTGTTAAAGCCAGGACAAACAACACTGAAAACCAAGTGGAGGTTCTGAAGAGAGAAAGAGAAGGTTTGGGAAACTCATTAGTATCAAACTAAAAATGTTATGTCACGCAACAAGAACCAAGTTGTGTACTTTTATTTCATGTCCATTAATTGTTTAATATGCTTAGATTTTTTTTATTATTAAGATAGTAATTTTAAATACACCAAATAGCTTTTCAAGAACAAGTAGCTGCTTGATCCCAATAATACTAACTTATTGTCTCGTAGTGAAACAAGTGGCTTTCTCAGCTTCCTTGCTGGCATCAGGTTCAAGACATACTGGACCATTTAACACACAGACGCCTCTAGTCTTCAGACATGTTGTT
>NW_015125283.1:0-506 GCF_001443285.1 Poecilia latipinna | reverse complement strand
TGGCCTCAGCTCTGACCTTTAACCCCTCCCATCTGAAAGAGTTGGACCTGAGCTACAATCATCCAGGAGACTCAGGAGTGAAGCTGCTGTCGGCTGGACTGAAGGATCCAGACTGGAGACTGGAAGCTCTCAGGTATGGAGGAACCTGCTGCAGGAGCAGAGAAGGTCTGATAGAGGAGGAAGAGGAGAAACGTCTTTAGTCTGATGGGAAACATTTAGTTTGAAGAGAAATATTTAGTTCGATCATTAAATATTTAATTTACAACCATCCATTTTCTGTACAACCTTGTCCCTAGTGGGGTTAGGATGATTTTGGACTGTGGGAGAAGAACTCCAAGCAGAATTTTTTTGTTTGAAGCTAAAAATTTAATTAGCAAATGAAAAATTTAGTTTAGAGTAATGGCATTCATAAATGAATGAATATGGTAAAAAAAAAAAAAGACTTCATATTCTGAACCCCATTTTATCTCTTATGACAAGCTAAATAACTCAAATTATTGATGTCA
>NW_015125282.1:0-506 GCF_001443285.1 Poecilia latipinna | reverse complement strand
GAGAGGAAAAAGCCTCACTGTTTACTGTGAATCTTGGAAATACTGACAGTCCAGTGCTGAAGAACTGCAGGCGTTAAAAGCAGCTCTGTAAGACCACAGGGTCCATTTCAAAAGGACTTAAAGGATATTTAAAATTGATTTTGAAACATAATGTCAGTAATTACAGCTTAAAATTACTACATTTGTACATTTAAGAAAATGCATTAGATTAATAAAACTATGTGTTTATGTATAACGCTGCTTTTACATACCAGGGAACCCAAAGTGCACAAATATGTCTGACGAGACGTAAGACATGTATTGTATGACAAAAGTAATGCTATTACCTATTCTCATTTCTATTTTTTTATTAAACATTTAGAGATTTGTAGACTTAATCTACACAATCATGGTTGAAGTAAAAATGTTTCTTTAATCCTGTCATAAACTCTAAATCCTGAGACATGACCGGTCTTTGCTTCAACTTGTTTGTCTGTGATTTGAGGAACTTGGATTATGTTACACAG
>NW_015125281.1:0-506 GCF_001443285.1 Poecilia latipinna | reverse complement strand
TGTTACGGCCCCTGGCCTCTTGAGGCTGTGCAGGCTCCCTTTTTGTTATGCAGGTTCAGCTGTGAGAGCACACCTTCCTGATTGGCTGCCTGAAGGCTGCAGGAAGGCAGCTACACCATTGGACCAGCAGAGGATTGTCAAGCCAATCAGATGTTGATGAGGCCCACCTGCACCCTATAAAAGGCTCCTGAATCCATTCCTCTAGTGGGGCAGCTATTTTGAAGAGGTTTTGTGAAGCTGCCTCCTCTTGTTTGGTAGTTGCAACTGCTTTAGGCAGGTTTTAAGCTAGTTTGGTCTTTGTTTGTTCCTGCTTGTCCAGTTCAGCAATTTTGACTTTGCTCTAGTTGACTACAAGTTAGAAGCTTGTGTTTGGGAGGCTTGGTGCTCCCCTTAACATTCCCTTTGTGTGTTCCCTGTTTTCCCCTTTTGGGTTATTTTGAGTTTACTTTGAATTGACTTGTTTGGACATTTTATAACTTTAATTTGCACCTGACATTCTTGAGTTT
>NW_015125280.1:0-506 GCF_001443285.1 Poecilia latipinna | reverse complement strand
TGCTCCCTCGGTTCTCTCCTCCGTTCATGGTGAACGCTCGCTCGTTTCGCTCCTCCGTTCATGGCGAACGCTCCCTCGTTTCTCTCCTCCGTTCATGGCGAACGCTCCCTCGTTTCGCTCCTCCGTTCATGGCGAACGCTCCCTCGTTTCTCTCCTCCGTTCATGGCGAACGCTCCCCCGTTCAAGGCGAACGCTCCTCTGTTCAAGGCGAACGGTCCTCCGTTCATGGCGAACGCTCGCTCGTTTCGCTCCTCCGTTCATGGCAAACCTCCTCCGTTCATGGCGAACGCTCGCTCGTTTCGCTCCTCCGTTCATGGCGAACGCTCCCCCGTTCAAGGCGAACGCTCGCTCGTTTCGCTCCTCTGTTTATGGCGAACGCTCCTCCGTTCAAGGCGAACGCTCGCTTGTTGCGCTCCTCAGTTCATGGCGAACGCTCGCTCGTTTCTCTCCTCCGTTCATGGCGAACGCTCCCCTGTTCAAGGCGACCGGTCCTCCGTTCATGGCGC
>NW_015125279.1:0-506 GCF_001443285.1 Poecilia latipinna | reverse complement strand
GAAAAGGGTGATTCTTTTTTTGCGGCAACATTCCATGTCCCCATGTTTTGCTTACAATTATTTTTTGTAAAATGTGCCAAATATTTACAACAAAGTATTTTAATTATACATTTAGATGTTTGCCATTATTCAAATATAAATGAAATGCCTTTTAAATATTATTTTGTTCTTTACACACCTTTTTGGTGACCAACATGCTCAATTTCATTGCGTCCCCAGAGCAATGTAATAGACTTCCTCATGAAGTTTAAACTATAAAATATATATATATATATATATATATTGTTTTTCTTCAATAAGTTGATTGACTGGACCAAACCTTATTTTAATATGCAATTGAATCTGTTGAAACTATTTTTCTTATTTGATATTTTCTTCATATTATACATGTCCCAGTACTACCTTTCCACCCTGTTGGGATGTTTCCTTTTTGCCTTCAAAAAGTCTAAAATTCCATAAAAACCATTTAAAGGAAGTGACATCAATTGGTTTTGAAGTGAATTCAA
>NW_015125278.1:0-506 GCF_001443285.1 Poecilia latipinna | reverse complement strand
AAAAGAAACAGAAACACATCTATTACATTCTGAAATTAACAAGATAAATACATTGTGAATAATCAGATTTCTACCCCTTTAAACCAGTTATTTCAAAAGTATAATAAATAAATATTTTATAGTAAAATTCAACAGCAATAAATAAATTAGCATTTTTATCAACATTTTGTTAAATATTTTCACAAACATTCTGACCAACATTTTTTTCTTTCTACTTGAACCAATAAACACCAAGTGTATTTTTTCTTTTTTTGTTTTTAACTTACTAGCTTAACTTCAATAAGATTAAACAATTTGATACAACAATCAATCAGAGTTCATTTGCTGCTCCAATGAAATTCAGCAATGAGCAGCAGCATTGTGAGGCTTACCGGCTGTCTTTCACAGTTTGTAGAAACGTTTACACAGTTCTGAATTTACATGCTACCAGCACTCTTTGCTTCTCATGCTTTCAAACAGGAGTGACGGGTCAGTCACACCGAAAGCACCTTCACTCTGATTGCTAG
>NW_015125277.1:0-506 GCF_001443285.1 Poecilia latipinna | reverse complement strand
GTGAGGCGTTCAGGTGTTCATGTTCTGTGAGGCGTTCAGGTGTTCATGTTGTGTGAGGCGTTCAGGTGTTCATGTTGTGTGAGGTGTTCAGGCGTTCATGTTCCACAGCGTGAGTTTGTAAATGATCACGTAAACGAGCAGAGCCATGAGCAGCTGAGGGGAGAGGATGGCGGGCGGGTCGAGCTGAGGGAGACAGGGAGGAAGAGGAGAACAGGGATGAAGGTGTGTGTGTGGTGTTTGTGGTCCCAAACCAGACGCTCACAGTCACACTCACACCACACTGACATCACTTCCTGTTCACATGGAGCACCTTTAACATTTGTCAGAGTAAAACAGGAATGTTGGGTCTGAAGGATAAAAACATGTTTCCAGGAAGTATACAGGACCCAAAACCTTTAAATACTTAGAGACAGACAGCAACAAAGAGACAAACTCAGCGCTAAAAACATGAGCTAAAGCTAAAAACATGAGCTAAAGCTAAAAACATGAGCTAAAGCTAAAAACAT
>NW_015125276.1:0-506 GCF_001443285.1 Poecilia latipinna | reverse complement strand
TGATGGGCTCTAAAACCAGACAGAAACTTTCCCAACAGAACTGTTTTACTGCCAACACCGTCTTATTCTGGTTTGTTACGTAGGAAGGGAAGGTGACTGAGAGGTTTATGACTGGCTGATTCATTTTGTAAGTTAATATTTTTGAAAACATCGCAGAATATAACTAAAACTTAAAATGTAGTTTTCATGTAGGTTCATGAACTTTTTGAATATTCATGTTTAGATACCACATAGCGTAGACCTTAGTAAGGATGACTTAGCAATTTGTAATAGAAAGTGAAGAAACACAAAATGACAGTTCTTCATTTGTATTCTGATTGTATCTTAGACAGGGTTTTCTCACCTAAGACCAGATTATTAAGCAAATTTAAACTAAATTTTATGAATTGAACATGTTTTTATTCTATTTTAATCTTTTTGTGTTTCTTGGTGGGCTGCACAGTAGAGTAGATGATGGGATTGGTTTGTTCTCTCTGGGTATCCTGGCTTCCTCTGACCATCTAAAT
>NW_015125275.1:0-506 GCF_001443285.1 Poecilia latipinna | reverse complement strand
AAATCAGCCATTTCCTCTTTTTCATAGACATCGCATCTGATCTATCTCCTCCTGCAGCTTTTGAGATAGAGACTTCAAACTCAGTCAGCAGAGAGTTGAGACATTAAAGGTCCAAAGTTATCAGAGGAATTTTTGTATGTCAAAGCATGTGGGCGTGGCTAAGTCCCAAACTTTGACTATTCACCATGAAATATGAATGTGAAATAACTTCCAAATGCCAGGTCAGAGCTGCATCAGACTTTCTATGTCTCATTATAGACCAGCCCTCATCACATTTAGGTGGTCAATTGATGACATCACCTTAGCCCCGCCCACTTCCGACAGGAAGTCACCTGTTTTTTATACTGTATGTCTTACTTTTACACTCTAAAACATGTTGGTGTGTCATGGATTCCAACCCTGTGCAGACTGACATAACATGACATGATGATGAACTCTGTCAATGCCTACTGACCCGTGGGGGCGTGGCCAAATGGCAGTCCCTCGCCATATGCATACGATCGTCT
>NW_015125274.1:0-506 GCF_001443285.1 Poecilia latipinna | reverse complement strand
ATAGACACCAACATCGGTAGCCTACAAGGTACTTGTTAAGCTTAAGGTTCTGTATTGATATTAGCTAGTCATCTTTTAGCTAACATTACCTGCATCCAACAGCCTCACTCAACTCAGTCGGTTAGTTTGGAGGGAAAAACTGTGAAAAGTTCTTTGCGTTTTGCTGGTTTGCTGCCGTGATTCTAACACAAACCTACGTAGCTCTGCACAGCAGCAGCAGGTCTCCTTCACAGGTGTAAACCCAGCGCGAGCGTCGTAGCGCTCAAGTTGCGTTTAAAGGCGGCTCGGAAAAACAGGTTTCAACATGTTAACAGATTAAACAGTTTTAACTGCTGATAAAAGTGACAGAGGACACAAATATGGGAAACGTGGAAGCCTACTGTATCAAATTGACATAGGAATAACAGAGAGTTGGCCATTCTAAGGTAAAAACCCAGCGCATACAGTGTTCATGTTTTTTTGTTTTTCATCCAGACGGCTTCCCGCGCCCCCCCTGCAATGACACG
>NW_015125273.1:0-506 GCF_001443285.1 Poecilia latipinna | reverse complement strand
AGGAGTGGGTGAAGTTGGACATTGTCTTTTGTAGCACAGTGACTGGTGTCCTCAAGAAAACAGAACATTTCCTGGGTATATAATATAAAACTACGAGAGGTCCCAGCCAGCATGACTAGGAGGGCCCCATGTGGGGACAAGGAGGGCAGACTATATGGGTCCCATATGGGTTTGTCCGCGGGTTCCACGATGGCCCCACATGGGGTTGCCCATGCAGGGCCAGAGCCCACATGGGCCCTGCATGGGCCCTATATGGTGGTGGCCCACATGGGTTTTGTCCAATTAGGGCCCATGCAGGGCCCATGTGGGCTGTGGCCCTACATGGGCAAACCCATTTATGGCCATCGTGGAACCCGCGGACAAACCCATATGGGACCCATATAGTCTGCCCTCCTTGTCCCCACATGGGTCCCACCTAGGCATGCTGGCTGGGATCAAACCATTTTGACCAAATGGTCTGAACACTAATAAAGAAGAACGTGTGTAGGGTTTAAAAGTTTATCTCA
>NW_015125272.1:0-507 GCF_001443285.1 Poecilia latipinna | reverse complement strand
TTAAGCAACCTACTTCCATACTGGATGTGGACTGTTGGATGTTAAATTCATGAGCAGTAAATATTGTGCTAATTATCAGTAGTGAACCAAAGAAAGCAAGACTGATGCAGGCCTTTAAAATTGTCACGCATTTTATGGGTCAAATAGACTCAAAAAATTGTAACTGTGTGCGCGGGAGGGCCCAAACAAATTTTTTGTCAGGGGGCCCCAAGATTCCTGGCGGCGCCCCTGTATCTTACAGATGATAACAGTTATTTATGTTTTTAATTACAGTAGATTTGATAGATTCATTTCTTCAATATTTTTCATGTCATTGTTAATGTTATGACTCACGACACTTTCAATTTGACTCAGGATTTGATTAAGAACCAGCTTTGTTATTTGTAATTTCTGTCCAGTAAAACTATTAATCTATAAATCAGTAGAGATCTATAGGGTTAGGGTATATATAAGGTACACTGTAAAAAAAAAAAAAAAAGGGGCAATTTACGGGAAAAAAAAAAAAAA
>NW_015125271.1:0-507 GCF_001443285.1 Poecilia latipinna | reverse complement strand
GGGAGATTTTCACACTTTTATTTTTACCTTACTTTTCTTCACCTCTAAGTTGAACCAGGGCAAAACGCCTCCGGCTGACCTCAGGGACATTTGCAGTATTATACAACGACTTCAGTCTATGGAAATGAAGATTAAACGGCTGGAGGTGAACTTTGAGATCAACGCTACCTGTGGAAATGAAACAACTCTTCTTCAAATCAACGGAGAGGTTGTACGCCCCGCACCAAGCAGCTCACCCTGGAATACTCAGGGTGCCAAGCTGAAACAAAAGTCTCACACTGTGGATCCCATGAGATTACTAACAGGGAGAACCCCTCACCTGGACGAATCAGCGTGGCCGGCTCTGAGCCGAAACCCACCTTCAACTTCAACACCTGCTCCGCCAAAGAAAAATAAACAAGCAGCTGGAACCAAAATGGCTCCACTGACCACGCTACCAAGCCTCAAAACATTCCAACTTCGTGGGAATCCCACTGAAAAACAGATTTTCTGCACATCATCAGCCTC
>NW_015125270.1:0-507 GCF_001443285.1 Poecilia latipinna | reverse complement strand
GGAGCCACAGCCAAATACCAGCTCAATGGCAAGAACAAGATCCGTGCAATAAACAGCTATGCCTTCCGAGCCGCCTTTAAACGCAACATGAGCGCTACGACGCTCGCGCTGGGTTTCCACCTGTGAAGGAGACCTGCTGCTGCTGCTGTGCGGAGCTACGTAGGTTTGTGTTAGAATCACGGCAGCAAACCAGCAAAACGCAAAGAACTTTTCACAGTTTTTTCCTCCAAACTAACCGACTGAGTTGAGTAAAGCTGTTGGATGCAGCAGTGGCGTGCGGTGAGATTCATAGCTGGTGAGGCACTGACTTAATCGTCATCAGATTTACAAATCTAGACCCCATGCAAGTTTACATAAGAAATGTTTACATGTTTACATAAGAAAATTTTGCGCATGCGGACAATGCTGGAGGGCAAAAAGGCTATTCCTTTACATGCCATCCATAGCCGCACCGCCGCCGCAGAATAATTCCGTGATCTCAATCAAACTTAGACATGTAGATATTAT
>NW_015125269.1:0-507 GCF_001443285.1 Poecilia latipinna | reverse complement strand
GGTCAATGAGGAAAGGTTACACATTTTCCATTTCCCAAATTGTAATTGAGAGGAAAGTGTTAGGTCCTTGGTTTCTTGTTGCGTGGGTTAGACGGCTGTTTCCAGTCTGAGGAGTGGTTCTGCTTCTGCTGACGCTGGATTGTTTTCAGCACATGTGCCTATGTGCTTGGCAAAATAAAAGAAGAGCTGCACAAAGAATGATTTGTTTACAAATTATTTTCTTCCTACAAATGTTATACGTCTTTGGACGTATACCATCCCTGTAGCAGGTGACTAAAAAGGTCTTGAAAATAAAGTACCTCCAACTTATGGGAAACATATAATACCAATGGGAATATTTCCAGCTAAATGAATGAGGCAACCAAAAGAATTATTGAAGTAATAAATGGGTGTGAAGCGTTTGACAGTCAAGAACTAAAAAAAAAAAAAAAAAAAAAAAAAAAAAACATTACAATTTTTTTTTTTTTTTTTTTTAGCTTGGCAACGGGGAAAGTGTTTTTCCAAGTT
>NW_015125268.1:0-507 GCF_001443285.1 Poecilia latipinna | reverse complement strand
ATATTGTGATTATTAATAAGTTTTTGCCTGAACAATGCGGTGGTTGATTAGCTGATTTAAACAGCTGCTCTACTGATGACTTGGTGGGCGGGTTGACCTGTTTAATGCTAACGGAACCAAAACACACCGAACCTCGCAGCACATGCTAAGATTATCAAAGTCAATACCAGGCCAGCAGCAGTTAGGCTAGTATAACTGACCCACTACTCACTTGTTTAATGTTTTCTTTAAATTAAAACGTTTTCCTCACCTGTGAAATCTGAAGCCCTTATTACCATCATCTATGGTTGAATTAACTGCTAAACATTGCGTCTGTTGTTCTGATTCTTTGCGTGGTTGTAGTATTTTCCTGACCACCGATATTCCTGACTCAATGGACAGCAATGGCGCATGTGTGGCTTACGATAAATCACGTAATGTCCAGTCCAGTAATATATATCCATCAATGCTGCTGGGCTCTGTCCTTCTCTCGCACTTCCCGCTACTGAGCAGTGGGTGTCAAGTTAC
>NW_015125267.1:0-507 GCF_001443285.1 Poecilia latipinna | reverse complement strand
CGGTCCCATCAGGGAGTGATGAGAGACAATAACACCCGAGCTGTGTTGCTTGAGCACAGCCTGCTTGGTCTCTATGTGGCAAAGCAGCTTGAATCTTGGTCACCGCATGTTATGCAGAACGGGCTTGTAATGTGGGAATCACCTACCGGTCCGGGATAAATCCATTCTCCTATCTCTTCTCTGGGCCTTTTCCCCTTTCCAAAGAAACTTTCCAAAGACATCTGATCTGTTTCTTACTCATTTTGCTGCTTGTGGGCTCAATGTTGGCACGCAAGTAACCCGAGACTTCCAATGATTCACTTCCTGCTAAAGAGCCCCCTGGCGGTTGAAGAAAAATTCACATATAAACAGCTTATAGTCCGGAAAATACGGTAAATGAATAAAAATCTGAATGCTCTCTGGTATTGTTCAGGGGGCCGGACCAAATGTGGAGGCGGGCCGGATCCGGCCCGCAGGCCATAGTTTGGGGACCCCTGCTTTAAACTCTCAGAATCTTCCTGCTGAAAA
>NW_015125266.1:0-507 GCF_001443285.1 Poecilia latipinna | reverse complement strand
AGTGCATTGATGATTTTGATGATGGCATTGACAAAATATAATGTTTATAGGCTGTTTCACAACTGGAGACAGTGTAAAGGTTTTATGATATAAAGCACTTTGAACTGCTTTGTTGCTGAAATACATTGTAAAATAAAATAAATAAATGTGACTAAGATGAGATAAGAAGCACCTTGTTATTCAGTGTTGGCATCTGTAATTAATCTCATGGTCTTATAAAATGTTGGGTGAAACCTTGGCAGGATTATTTTTATCATATGAACCTTGAAGCTGGGTGGAACCGATATCTGCTGATGGGGAAACCTGATTGGTTGCATCATAGATTAGAGATCAAACTAATTTTTGTTTTCAGGAAGTGAAACTCAAACAGTCCCTGTGACTGAGAAGGAGAAATGGAGCAGAATCAACTACACCACGAAACAGTCTCCTGTTCCATCTGTCTGGATCTACTGAAGGATCCGGTGACGACTCCCTGTGGACACAGCTACTGTATGACCTGCATTAAAG
>NW_015125265.1:0-507 GCF_001443285.1 Poecilia latipinna | reverse complement strand
GTGGATTTGCATTCAACCATTTAATTTAATACTATATATATATATATATATATATATATATATATATATATATATATATATATTCCCCTCTCACTCTCCGTGGGTGGTCTCTTTCATCCTCTGAGCTCGGGTCCTCTACCAGAGGCCTGGGAGCTTGAGGGTTCCTCCAGTATCTTGGCTGTGCCTAGAACTGCACATTTCTGGACTGAGATGTCTGATGTTCTTCCTGGGATTTGTTTTAGCCACTGCTCCAGTTTGGGGGTGACTGCCCCGAGGGCCCCGATGACCACAGGCACCACTGTGGTCTTCACCTTCCAGGTCTTTTCCAGTTCCTCTCTGAGGCCCTGGTATTTCTCCAGTTTCTCGTGCTCCTTTTTCCTGATGTTGTGGTCACTTGGTATTGCTACATCCACCACAACGGCTTTCCTCTGTTCTTTATCCACCACCACAATGTCCGGTCATTCTCCACCACCTTTGGGGGTGTCCCCCATTTTGACCTCGGGGCTT
>NW_015125264.1:0-507 GCF_001443285.1 Poecilia latipinna | reverse complement strand
ATAGTTTCCATCTACTAGATCAGGATCTGCAACCTGGATCTCTGGAGACACAAGTGGCTCTTTGGCTGACTTAATATATCAAATGATGAAATGTTGCTCTGTTTTTTTCTTTCATTCTTTTTTAAGTGTCCCAGTGAAATAACACTGACTTTCCTGACCCCTGTGGTAAATTTGGTCTAGAACCAGCCTCCAAGCCTAACTATTTATTTCTACGAATATTTTAGTAATACTCTTTACAGTACCAGAGTTTTCACATAACTTTTATACTTTTGCTGTCTGAGGACACATTTTGGTTAATAAATTAGATGTTATGATCAGTTACTCAGTATTTGAACAGTTTACCAAATACTTTTTACACTTGCTTAATTAAACTTGTTTAAGGTGTGCTACTCTGATTGGAGTACAATTTTGGAGTACTCTAAGTATGAATGATTATTATCTATGATAACTTTTTAAAAACAAAAAACATCACCATAAAATATTGTCTATCACTGCAGCGGCCGTCCC
>NW_015125263.1:0-507 GCF_001443285.1 Poecilia latipinna | reverse complement strand
GAGCGAGAAAATGCGGAATAGAAGTTGTTGGAGCTATTTTTTCTTTATTTCTTTATCCATTTGAATTTTGTTACTTTATTCTTAAATTTCTACATTTTTTTTTATTTACAGAGTTTATTTGTAGGTTGATAATTGTTGCTTTTATTTTATTTATTTTTTTTAACTATTTTTCTTATTTATTTTCTAAATTTAGACAGGAAGTAATATGGGTCAGTCCACTTTCTATAAGTGCAGGGGCCTGAAGGACCAGCAGGCATTTGGGTTTGGAGCCGATGGTTTTTGCCAGATCAAGAGTGGTAGCATGAGAACAAATGAAAGTTTGATCTTTGTAGTTGTTTGGTGAAAGAGAAAAATAAATCACCAAGAACAATCAATAAGTTTGGAAATTGAACCTTCTTTTGCCCGTGTCCAGAAACTTGACCCCAGTGCCTTAGTAGTGGCGTGGTGGAACTTTTATTGGATGTTTGGCTTGGCAAACAGTCAGAAGTGGTTCTGTCTAGTTTGGTT
>NW_015125262.1:0-507 GCF_001443285.1 Poecilia latipinna | reverse complement strand
GAGGAAGAAGAGTAGATTTGATTAAATGTTTCTGCTGTGTTTTCTGTGAAAGTACGTTTTGTGATAGTGGCTGTTTGTCCAAGTGGGTTAAGGGATAAAGAACATTCAAAGATAACAGCAAAGTGATCCGACAGGCGACATCAGTTACAGAGACATTGGAAATATTCACACCCTCACTGATAACCAGGTCCAGTGTGTGTCCATGAGTGTGTGTTGCTTGTTTGACATGTTGTGTTAAACCAAAACTCTCTAATATATCAAACAGCTTTTTTGCCCCTCGGTCTTGGGGGTTGTCAACATGAATATTGAAATCACCGACAATTATCAAACAATCGTAATCAATGCATATGAGAGATAGAAGCTCATTGAAGTCCGTAAAGAAACCTTCCACATATGTTGGAGTTTTGTATAGAGTTAATGTCAAAGTTCTTTTGTGGCCTTTTACCTCAATTCCAAGATACTCAAAAGACATAAAATGACCCAGAGAGATTTTACTACAGTTTATGG
>NW_015125261.1:0-507 GCF_001443285.1 Poecilia latipinna | reverse complement strand
TCTACTGATGACTTGGTGGGCGGGTTGTTTAGTGCTAACGGAACCAAAACACACCGAACTGCGCAGCACATGCTAAGGTTATCAAAGTCAATACCAGGCCAGCAGCAGTTAGGCTAGTATAACTGACCCACTGCTCACTTGTTCAATGTTTTCTTTAAATTAAAACGTTTTCCTCACCTGTGAAATCTGAAGCCCTTATTACCATTATCTATGGTTTAATTAACTGCTAAACATTGCGTCCGTTGTTCTGATTCTTTGCGTGATTGTAGTATTTTCCTGACCACTGATATATTCCTGACTCAATGGACAGCAATGGCGCATGTGTGACTTAAGATAAATCACGTAATGTCCAGTCCAGTAATATATCCATCAATGCTGCTGGCGCTCTGTCCTTCTCTCGCACTTCCCGCTACTTAGCAGTGGGTGTCAGGTTACATTGTGTTGCATTCAATGTTGTCGGAAAAAAGAGTTTCATGCGCTTAATGTCCGATTTGCCATAACTATTTA
>NW_015125260.1:0-507 GCF_001443285.1 Poecilia latipinna | reverse complement strand
ACAAAAAAAATCATACACAAAATAAAAGCTTAAAAATACACGCACAAACACAAAGAAATTAAAGACAAATGAAAATGCAAAAATCTGTTTACAGCTAACTAAAAGAATATAGCAATAGTTTGGTTACGATGGGGACTCATCTTGAATGTTTCCATGTATTGTAAGAATGCCTGCCATGCCTTGACAAATTTAGCAGTTGAACCTGCCAATGTACACCATCTTTTCTAAATGCAAAAACCTCATGAGCTCTGCAAGCCACTGTTTATGTGTAGGAGGGGCCTCTTGTTTCCATCTCAGACGTACCAAACATCTCACAATCAACGCAGCGAAGGCTACTGTATTTGAATTATTCTTGGCAAGTAAAACATTAGGCTGTATGACTCCAAAAATTGCAGTTAGAGGAGAAGAGCCAAATTTAACATTCTATATTTCTGAGGATGTATTGAATATAGATGTCCAATAGGTATGAAGTTTTGAACACGCCCAGAAAGTGTGAATAAGGGAACC
>NW_015125258.1:0-508 GCF_001443285.1 Poecilia latipinna | reverse complement strand
AGGACAAAATTTACGTTTTGTCTCTCACACACGACCAAAAACTCTCACATGCTCAAAAAAAATAGCCACGCACACTCAAAAATTTACGTTTTGTCTCTCACACACTACCAAAAAGTCTCGCATACTCAAAAAAATTACGTTTCGTCTCTCACACACTACCAAAAACTCTCGCACACTCAAAAAAATTACGTTTTGTCTCTCACACACTACCAAAAACTCTCGCATACTCCAAAAAAATAGCCACGCACACTCAAAAAAATTACGTTTTGTCTCTCACACACTACCAAAAACTCACGCATACTCAAAAAAATAGCCACCCACACTCAAAAAATACTCAAATTGCGTATACACACACTACTAAAATGTCACACACACACACAAACGTTAACTTTCTCGCGCACATACACTACTACCAGCTCGCGCATTCACAAACGTTAACTTTCTCGCTCACATACACTACTACCAGCTAGCTCACATACACTACTACCAGCTCGCGCACATACACTGC
>NW_015125257.1:0-508 GCF_001443285.1 Poecilia latipinna | reverse complement strand
AAGATGAAGATGAAGACAAAGATAAAGGCAAAGACAAAGAACAAAGGCAAAGAGAAAGAGGAAGAACTGGTGTGTTCCTTCCCTGAGACCAGCTCGTCTACATCTCAATAGACCAGAAAGATCGTGAGATGAGGAGAAGGGAGCTACAGAGCCGCAAGATAAGAAGCTGAGGACCGCTACACACAAGAGGAAGTCACCCTAAGACCCGAGACCTGCCGCTCTAAGTCAGTACTCTTCCTGCCAGCACCCAAGTCCTGTGTGACCTCACCATCAAAGCAGAGATGGAAGCTCATCAGACCTGCAGGGACGTCTGCCCTCATCAACCAGCGCTATGAGCTTCCTGCTGCTGCAACACCTTCTTCATCATCAGGCCAGTTCTGGGGTTCAAAATGCCAAACTCCGTCCGTCTCTCTCAAAGTTTCCCTTTTTTAGTTCTCAATGTCAGTGTCCTGTAAACTGTGGGTGTTTTATTTTGCATGGCGCATTGCTGCCATCTGTTGGACTTTTA
>NW_015125256.1:0-508 GCF_001443285.1 Poecilia latipinna | reverse complement strand
AAAGCAGTTTTATTTCATTCCGGATTTCCTTTTCTCTGTCTTCTGCCTCAAGCTTGTTGAGAATGAGAATCTCAATCGATGAATCATAATTTGTATTGACACACGGAGCATAAAATCAGCCAAGAAAAGCATTCAGACTTTACTTATTTTATTAACTTAACAGCGCTGAAAGGAGACGCTTTACCATTACATCCGAGAAGAGTTTCTAAAAAAGTCTGTGCAGCCTCTGAGGAGAAGGAGGAGGGTAGCTGATTATATGGACTGAAGACATTCCCTGAAATCACACCATGTCTCTGTGGCCTGAGAAAACGTTTCTTTTTCGTGAAAAATGGACCTTGGTGTCTAACAGAATCAAAAATGTAACTCTTTACTATGGGCCCTTTGTCTAACAGCATGTGACTCTTTCTCGGCCTTGGTAAAGCATCTCAACATTCCCCCTGTTGGGCTCTAAAAGAGCCCAAAAAGGAGAAGACAAACCCTAGAGTAGACACTGTCCCTTCTGGAAAAC
>NW_015125255.1:0-508 GCF_001443285.1 Poecilia latipinna | reverse complement strand
TGGATCAAATTTGTACCGCACACGGAGCAGAAAATCAGCCAACACAAGCAATCAGACTTTACTTATTTTATTCTTTTTTAGCGCTAAAAAAGGAGACGCTTACCCTTACAGACTAGGTGTGAATGTGACCGAGTCTATACAGCATCTGATCAAAAACGGGAAGATTCGTTTACTATACTACGGATGCACCTGGTGGTCATCTGATGTCTTACGTCATTTGCATCAACTAAGTTTCTATTTCCTGGGAGACGGGAGTCTGAGGAGTTTCTATAGATATTACAATTACAAAGGGCCTTTGTGTGAGAATATGAGAGTGTAGTGTGTGAAAGCATGTGAATGTATTTGAGCTTGATAAGCGCCTCAACAGCTCCCCCTTTTGGTCTCAACGAGACCACACAAAACAAGAAAAATGGAAAATAACGAAAAGAATAAAAGAGGGGGGCTGTACATCCTCGAGTAGACACTGTCCCTTCCGGAAAACTTCCCCCTGAGGCTTCGTCCTCCCACA
>NW_015125254.1:0-508 GCF_001443285.1 Poecilia latipinna | reverse complement strand
GAAAAACAGCTTACATTGATTGAACATTTAGATTACTAGTTCTTCCCCAAACCTTATCCTCAAGGCAAACTGACCTGCGTGTTTTCAGTTCAGCAAAACCCTGTTAATCAGACGTCAATTAAAATCATGTGTGCTGAATTAGGGAGATGCCTAAAACTTGCAGGGCCTGAAGGACCAGTGCTGAAAAACACTGGATTCGATGTTGGCATTTAAATCAATGGATGTTAATTGGCTAGAATTGAATGGTTGTTTGATGGTTGATCCAGCTTCTGTCGTTGACCTTAACCATAAATTCAACCTTTGTGATCTTAATTCAACATTGAATTAACATCTTTTTGCAAACAAGCCAACAGTAAAGCAGCTGTGCGTTTGGGACATCCCACTCATGTAAATGGTGAGGGTGGACCGCTTCACTCCTTGTAGTAAGTTGTAGATGTTTTCTTGTCAATATATCACAGACAAACAGTCAGTAAGAATTTTTATTAACAAGTAAAAAAATGTACAGAAA
>NW_015125253.1:0-508 GCF_001443285.1 Poecilia latipinna | reverse complement strand
GTTTACCTTTGCTGTGGCTCTTTACAGCCGCCGTAGTTTCTGAACATTCAATAAACCACAAACCTGGACTGATGACCTCGTTCTTTGTGAGTATACGTCATTTATAAAAATCAAAAACATCAAACACGGTAAATATGTTTCATTAAGTATTTAACAGACAAATGGCTTCTACCGCGATAATTATGTGAAATTAAATTAATTGTCTAATAAAAAAATAGTTTGGTGCTGTCGGGCTCAGAGTCTGAGAGGCTTTTCCTTTATCAAACTATTTTTATTTTTGCCTCTTATTTAGTGGAAATATTGATGTTGATGAGATTTTCTCCAAAATTAAAACATTTATGAACCTTAAAGCTCCACTGTTGAAAATGAGAAGCTAACATTCACAAATGACAGTGAAATAAAATCCAGTCCAACATCTGGTTTGAGGTGATTCCTCTGGAACCTGTTGGAGGAAAAATATCAAAACTTCAGAAGATGAGCTTTAACCTAACAGAGCTCTTAGGAAGAG
>NW_015125252.1:0-508 GCF_001443285.1 Poecilia latipinna | reverse complement strand
TTTTTCTGATGAGCTAGCTGATTAATGCTAGCTCTGATTGGCTAGCTATTTAAATCTGGTTCTGATTAGTTAGCTGTTCAATGCTGGCTCTGATTGGCTAGCTGATTAATGCTGGTTCTGTTTGGCTAGCTGAGTAATGCTGGGACTGATTGGCTAGCTGATCGACGAAAAGGTCCAGAGAGCAGAGAGACGCTGCTGGTTCTGGTTTATAACTTCGCTGCCTTTGATCTGAACTGATGACAAGAGGAACTGTTGACCTCTGATCCCAGGACAGGTCACATGAACTCTAACAGCATTCTGGGTCAGGAACATTCAGAGACTCACCTGGCAGGAAATAACCTTTAAAATAATAGAAAACGCCTGCAGAGACGATGAGAACCAGAACCAGCAGAACCAGCAGAGCTGAGGCCCAGGATGGAAACAGTTCTGTGGAAAAACAGAGAAACATTGACCTCACTCTGACCTTTGACCTTTATCAGCAGCTCTAACCTGATGCTCTGACCTTTCT
>NW_015125251.1:0-508 GCF_001443285.1 Poecilia latipinna | reverse complement strand
TCTCAATGCTGCATTCACATCTTCAATGAGACTTTCTGATGGTACTTCACTCAGCCGTTGTAATTGGCATCGGGGTTGTTTGGTGTTCATTCGGGCCACGATTCTCTCTCTCAGGTCAGCTGCTGCCTCGTTCAGCTTTGATGGTTCGTTCATTACTGGGGCTACATACCCAGTCTCTGGGCGGGTAGTTGTAGTTAACACCCTTCTGACCTGGCGTCCTGGCTCCTCCCCTTTGTGTTGTACCTCATCAATCTCAAGTTGTGATAGCAGTTGCCGTTTGCAGATGTTGGAACACTGAGCCACTAGTTGTTTGGCAGTTAGTGTTGACTGGGGATGTCGAACTAACCATTCCTTCCACAGTCTTTGCATGTAGCCCCTCTGACTAGAGTTACTTGAGTAGTAGCATTCCAACAGATCCATGTTTTCGTCTCTCGCCCATTTCCGTCTTGTTCCAGTAGCCCATTTTTCATCAAGGTGCTCTGGTTCCCCAGCACTTGACGCAGACCTT
>NW_015125250.1:0-508 GCF_001443285.1 Poecilia latipinna | reverse complement strand
GGGGGAAAAAATCTCATTTACTCAAAAATGACTAGGAGAGGGCAACAAAACGCAACTAAACTGATAGAAGGACATTAACTGGTCTTGCTTTTCTTTCCAGGCAGCTTTTCTTGAATAAAANCTCCATTGCAAATGTTTTGGGTAGAGCGTCACTTTATGCTGCGGAGGTAAGAGTAAACAGGCGATCTCACAAAGGGGTGATTCATAAACACACAGTAAAGAGGCTGAGATGGAGGATGTTAGAGAATGAGAAAATGTACGAAAATAAATAATTAAGGTGAGATTAAACATAAAATTATTTGGCTGATGATCTGCTTGGTGCATCATCCTTGTCACCGAGTTCAAATGTAAGAAAAAAAATCTAATTATTAGATGTTAAATGTTTTCCTTATGAACAGAGCAAGCAAATAAGGCAATACATGATATATTTAAGGGGATCCTCCTCACTCACAGTTCAAAATGATGGCTTAGAGCCAGTTTCTAAATGTGACTGATGTGTGTCTAACTT
>NW_015125249.1:0-508 GCF_001443285.1 Poecilia latipinna | reverse complement strand
CAACACCAACATGTATTTACATCTCCATCTGAAGGAGTACATGTTGGAATACAGGCTTTTTTGAGCCAGTATTCCAGTATTTGTGATTTAATACTGAGAATGTTTAATCACAAAGTCCAGATTAGGAGTTAATTTCAGAAGAGTCAACAACGTCTGCATTCCACCACACAATCTTGGATGAGCTTGTCAGACATGCAATGTTGACAATATATCAACAAATTTACTCTGAAAATTGTACTTTGATATGCACACTTAAGTGTTAAGGTTACATCCCTAAGCTGAGCTAAGTGTATTCAGTGCTGGATGGTGAATGTCACACTAAATTTGTTCAATTTGTGTAACTTTAGAACATTTTCAGCATTAATGCCTGTTTTATATTTAAATCTCATTATTTCTCAATTAATTACACTGAGGGGTTTTGGCCAGATCCTGGGTCTAGTAAACAGGTGAACAGAAGGTAAAATGGGTTAGCTACAACAGGAATGAGAGTCAAAAGGCCGGTGCTCAA
>NW_015125248.1:0-508 GCF_001443285.1 Poecilia latipinna | reverse complement strand
AAATTTACCAACTGAGCAATTCTTTTTAAGTAGTGTAAGATAAGTAGCATTTCAAAACAGCAGAAGAAATCTTATGTTAACAGCTACATGGATGACATCAAGCTGTACGCCAAGAGCGAGCGAGACATCGACTCACTGATCCACACCACCAGGATCTACAGCACTGACATTGGGATGTCATTCGGACTAGAGAAGTGTGGCCGGATGGTTACAAAGAGAGGGAAGGTCATCCACACAGAAGGGGTCTCACTCCCAGAAGGAACAATAGCAGACATAGAGCACAGCTACAAGTACCTGGGAATACCACAAGCAAATGGCAACCTCGATGAGGTCACAAGGAAAGGAGCCACAGCCAAATGAATAAACGAATAAGGCAAGTCCTGAGAAGCCAGCTCAATGGCAAGAACAAGATCCGTGCAATAAACAGCTATGCCTTACCAGTAATCAGATACCCTGCAGGAATAATTAGCTGGCCAAAGGAGGAGATAAAGACCACGGATGTTAAGAC
>NW_015125247.1:0-508 GCF_001443285.1 Poecilia latipinna | reverse complement strand
ACATCACTTCCTCCATATCTGTCCAATTAAAGCAGCAGGAGGCCATGCTGACTGATGACACCTTTGAACTGTCTCCATGGCGACCAGGACCGCCATGGACCGGCCTTCACAGCCAGTTCTGATCTGGTCCAACAGAACCGGAGTCAGAATGAGGATCAGATGCTTCATCCATGTGCATCCAACAAATCCATCCATCCATTCATCCATCAATTCATCATCCATCCATCATACATCCATCCATCCATCTATCCATCCATCATCCACCCATCCATCCATCTACTCAGTACCAGAGAGTCGTCCATGCTGTAGTTAAACCAGTTCCTGGCGTCCATCTTGAGGTTGGAGACAAACTGCTGGTAGGCGGAGCTGTGAGGCTCCTGATAGGTCAGAAACTTCACAACCTGAGGAGAGAACGAGACGGTTAGGATGGATGTTGGATGGATGGTTGGATGATGGATTTATGGTTGGATGTATGGTTGGATGATGGATGTATGGTTGGATGTATGGT
>NW_015125246.1:0-508 GCF_001443285.1 Poecilia latipinna | reverse complement strand
GAGATCCTCCACAGCGGGTCCTTGTTTTACCGTCGCTGCCCATAATCCGAACATGATAAAGACGCTCTTTGACATCACAGTCATGACCTCCAATGATTCTCTTCTGCAGAGAAACATCTGAGTTCACTGAAACACCTGAAGAAGAGAAAGGAGGACTTTACTCAGAAACCAGGTGCAAACATGGCTGCAGGAACAGAAAGAGGATAAACAGTTAAAGATTGAAAAGCATCACAGTTTATATGCAAAGAAGTTTCAGTCTGAAACAGAATCAGAGGGAAGTCTGAGAGTCACAGAGAGCAGCAGCCTCCCTGGAACCAGTGGACGTGTCTCCAGTGTCCCCAGTGTCTCCAGTGTCTCCAGTGTTTCCGACTCACCCAGCCCCAGCAGCAGCAGCAGAACCTTCAGCAGAGCCATTGCTGGTCCAGCTTCCTGTGAATATCTGCAGTCCTGCAGCAGCTTTTAAACTCTGTTCACAACTTCCTGCTGGAAAGAAAGCCACCAATCACAG
>NW_015125245.1:0-508 GCF_001443285.1 Poecilia latipinna | reverse complement strand
CAAAGTCCGGCCCAGGGGCCAAATGCGGCCCGTGGTCAAATTTCATCCGGCCCGCAGCCGAGAGACAGCAGGCGCAAATCGTGACACCGCACCTACTACTGGCACTTCCGGTGGCAGGTGTGACACCTGCCACAAGTGCCACTGCGTTCGGGACTAGCTGCCAGTGCTGCCGCTGCGTTCGGCTGACTTCGGCTGACCTCGGCACCTCGTACTGGCACTTCCGCTGACACCTGCCACAAGTGCCACTGTTTTCGGGTCTAGCTGCCAGAGTTGCCACTGCGTTCGGCTGACTTCGGCTGACCTCGGCACTTCATACTGGCACTTCCGCTGACACCTGCCACAAGTGCCACTGCGTTCGGGACTAGCTGCCAGTGCTGCCGCTGCGTTCGGCTGACTTCGGCTGACCTCGGCTCCTCTTACTGGCACTTCCGCTGACAGCTGCCACAAGTGCCACTGCGTTCGGGACTAGCTGCCAGTGCTGCCGCTGCGTTCGGCTGACTTCGGCTGA
>NW_015125244.1:0-508 GCF_001443285.1 Poecilia latipinna | reverse complement strand
GAGACTCCATTGTTTGCAAGGTTTTTCTTTACAGCAATGCACCATCCAGGAAGATATTTTTCCCCAGATGAAGTTTTTGCTGTTCAGAATGAAATAACTGAAACACTGAAGATGAAGGATGTGATACATCGGGACAAGCCAGGAGTCTTTATGTTTTATGTGTCAGACTATCTGACGCAATATGTCATTAACACAGACTGTGAGCTGTACACAGCTGACTATTGTGAACAATGTCAGAAGTCTTCATGTGTTATTCATAACCTTGGTCCTGTCAGTCCCCTACCAAAGGAACAATGCGAGGACACTGCAACTACTCTTCTAAATTGTTATATGTGTGGAAAATTGTTGTGACACCTGCAACTCCAACATAAAGACAGAATGCTTCTTCAATGACATTTATGTGATGACCCTGATACTCTCATGGTCAGTTAGTCCAGATGATTTAAGATACTCTGCGATTCCTGACCCAGTCTTTGAAATTCTTGTAAAAACTGGAACTCAGTCGTAC
>NW_015125243.1:0-508 GCF_001443285.1 Poecilia latipinna | reverse complement strand
ACCAACACGGCTCGTCATGCACCCTACATCACAGCCCGGAGACCAAGTGGACTCGCTACAAAGCAGCAGATGCAGGCTGGGAGACCAACAGGACTCGTTATGAACCCTACAGGTCAGCCCAGAGCTACAAAGCAGCAGAAGCAGGCCAGGAGTCCGATAGGACTCGCTATGAACCGTAGTGCTTAGCCCGGAGACCAACAGGATTCGTTATGAACCCGATAGGTCAGCCCAGAGACCAAGAGGACTCGCTACAAAGCAGCAGAAGCAGGCTGGGAGACCAACAGGACTCGTTATGAACCCTAGAGCTCAGCCCGGAGACCAAGTGGACTCGCTACAAAGCAGCAGATGCAGGCTGGGAGACCAACAGGACTCGTTATGAACCCTACAGGTCAGCCCAGAGACCAACAGGAATCGCTCCAAAGCAGCAGAAGCAGGCTGGGAGACCAACAGGACTCGTTATGAACCCTAGAGCTCAGCACGGAGACAAAGAGGACTCGTTATGAACCCA
>NW_015125242.1:0-508 GCF_001443285.1 Poecilia latipinna | reverse complement strand
GTTGTGGTCACTGCACCTGTGGTTGTCGGAGAACCTGTGTTTGTAGTTGGAGCCACTGTGGTTGATGCCTGAGCAGCTGTGGTTGTAGTTGAAGCAGCTGTGGTTGTTGTTGGAGATCCTGTGGTTGTTGTTGGAGCAGCTGTTGTTGATGGAGCCTCTGTAGTTGTGGTCGCTGCAGCTTTGGTTGTTGATTTAACAGCTGTGGTTGTAGTTGAAACAGCTGTGGTTGTTGTTGGAGAAGCTGTGGTTGTAGTTGAAGCAGCTGTGGTTGTTGTTGGAGCAGCTGTGGTTGTAGTTGAAGCAGCTGTGGTTGTTGTTGGAGAAGCTGTGGTTGTAGTTGGAGCAGCTGTGGTTGTAGTTGAAGCAGCTGTGGTTGTAGTTGGTTTAGTTGTTGTTGTCGGAGCAGCTGTGGTTGATGTCTGAGCAGCTGTGGTTGTAGTTGATGCAGCTGTGGGTGTTGTTGGAAAGACTGTGGTTGTTGGTGGATCAGACGTTGTTGATGAAGCTT
>NW_015125241.1:0-508 GCF_001443285.1 Poecilia latipinna | reverse complement strand
GCTTATTGATTTTCCCAGCGAATAAAACTGAGACGTCGACAAGCTAACATCAAAACGTCCAAGTAAGACTGTGAATGAAGATGTGTGTGAGTTGGTGTCAGGGTGGCAGGTCGCGCTAGACTTTTTTGTGTTATCCGTTATCTTGACCGACAACATAAAAAAAAATAAAAAAAAATCGGTCATGTACTATTTTTATCCGTGAAATTACAATCATATTAACATTGACTATTTAGTCGCATTTTATGCGGTTTAGTTAATATTCACCGTGAATCCAGATCCCATCACAAATTAAGCAGATACATGTATCTACATTTTCTCGTAGTGACAAAAACCACTGACTGAGGCCCCAATAACTTTTAATAAATTAAACTGAGCGACTTCACTTAAATAAGTGTCACTGTCCTCCAGAACGCCGCTCTGGACTCTGTAGAACCATTTGTCTCTGTAATGACATCTTCAATACATTGTTTGTATCCCAGGCTTAGTTTATGGACTGAACAGACAGAAA
>NW_015125240.1:0-508 GCF_001443285.1 Poecilia latipinna | reverse complement strand
GCTGCCCGCAGCGCGATGCTGCCCACAGCATCATGCTGCCCGCAACGCGATGCTGCCCACAGCATCATGCTGCCCGCAACGCGATGCTGCCCACAGCGCGATGCTGCCCACAGCATCATGCTGCCCGCAACGCGATGCTGCCCGCAGTGCGATGCTGCCCACAGCATCATGCTGCCCGCAACGCGATGCTGCCCACAGCGCGATGCTGCCCACAGGGCGATGGTGCCCACATCATGATGCTGCCCACATCACGATGCTGCCCACATCACGATGCTGCCCGCATCACGATGCTGCCCGCATCACGATGCTGCCCACAGCGCAATGCTACCCACAGGGCGATGCTGCCCACAGCACGATGCTGCCCGCAGCGCGATGGTGCCCGCAGCGCGATGGTGTCCCAGCGCGATGGAGCCCACAGCGCGATGCTGCCCGCAGCGCGATGCTGCCCACATCACGATGCTGCCCACATCACGATGCTGTCCACATCATGATGCTGCCCGCATCACGA
>NW_015125239.1:0-508 GCF_001443285.1 Poecilia latipinna | reverse complement strand
ACATCAAGATCACCCCCACAAGAACTTGGATGGCGAGCCCCAGCCCAGAGGACCGAGTGAACCAGTAGATGATGACCCAACTGGTCACCAGCCGTGAAACATTGAAAAAATATTTCACAAACACATTGTAAAGACTAAACAAACTTTGAAAGAACACTTGACAGACATCAAAAAGACTGGGTTATTTCTTTTATTTATTTATTTTTAAAAGCAGGCAATTTTTGTTTATTTGTACAATGTGGATCCACAAATGTTGTTTATATTAAATTCTACTTTTTTTAAAATTAAATTCTACTTTTTTATATATACATTGTGTGCTCTCCTCTGTTGTTCACACCTAGGCTCCCCCGAATTTAGAATCTCCTGATCAGGCCCAACTTCCTTTATACTTCTGTAGTGTTGGTGTTAGTAAAGTAAATTAACTTAACTTGCCATCTACTATTAAAGGTATTTAAAGTAACCCTTCTTGTGGGTTACACGTGTATCTCAACAGCATATTGCATTTTCA
>NW_015125238.1:0-508 GCF_001443285.1 Poecilia latipinna | reverse complement strand
TCTCTAAGGGAGAGCCCAGCCACCCTGTGGAGGAAACCCATTTCAGCCGCTTGTATCCGTGATCTCATTCTTTCGGTCATGACCCAAAGCTCATGACCATAGATGAGGGTGGGAACGTAGATCGACCGGTAAATCAAGAGCTTCGCTTTTTGACTCGGCTCTCTCTTCACCACGATGGACGGGTACAGCGCCCGCTTCACGGCAGACGCTGCTCCAATCCGCCTGTCGATCTCCCGCTCCCTTCTTCCCTCATTCGTGAACAAGATCCCCAGATACTTAAACTCCTCCACTTGGGGCAGGACGACCCCCCCTGAGCCGGAGAAGGCACTCTACCCTTTTCTGGCTCAAGACTATAACCTCGGGTTTGGAGGCACTGATCCTCATCCCGGCCGCTTCACACTCGGCTGCGAACCGCTCCAGTGAGAGCTGCAGATCATGACTTGATGAAGCCAATAGGACCACATCATCTGCAAAAATCAGAGATGTGATCCTAAGGCCACCAAAACGG
>NW_015125237.1:0-509 GCF_001443285.1 Poecilia latipinna | reverse complement strand
AGGTGTAACAGAGAGAAGAGCTCGTGTGTCTGTGTGAGTTTTGATCGAAATGATTATAGTGATGGTTGTATGTATTTTTGATCAATGCGTTTGTTTGGACCCACCTAGTGGTGTGATGAGTGACTGCATGCAACGGGTCCGTCAGGCACTCTCGCTGCTTCCCCCACCAGAATTCTGAGGAGCGCTGGTGGAGGTAGGTGCGAGAGAGGCAGCTCTTCACTTCTTTTTTTACTTAGGGTCATATTTTTATAGTTCAACAATTAACAAGGTACTGTAAGAATATTTAACATCTATAAATATAATTTGTAAAGTTTCCTTATGGTTGGGCTGGAAAGATGTGACCCGAGTGGGAGCTGCGCCGGTTGGTGTTCGTGGCTGACCACTCAGTCACGGCGCTAACTGTGTCTTTTATTTTTCAGCCTGTCGGACCACTTGGCTGCGGTCAATCACATTGTGAGGAGTTTTTCATCTTTTGTTGTGCTAGGTGACCAACAACACAATAAGAAGAG
>NW_015125236.1:0-509 GCF_001443285.1 Poecilia latipinna | reverse complement strand
CCCCCCTATCCCCCCCCCCCCCAAAAAAAAAAAACACTGAGTAATCATTATGAAAGTTGGAAACTCTTTCAAAGTTGATATATAAAAAGTGACCACATATTCTGAGTTTCCTGTTTGCACATCAATGTCAATCACTACACATCTTTCAGATGAGGTCAGAGTTTGACCAGAAGCACCTATCTCATTAAAAAGTGTTTTTCTGTGCTTTCATTTTTTTTACAACTCTGGGTTACAAGAGGCTGAACCTACCTATGGCAATGAATGAGCAAATATGTAGAGAAAACAGCTTTGATAAAATAAGGATAACAATACAGCTGTCAGCATTTCATTTGCCTCACAAGATTAGCCCAATTCTTCAATTTGTTTGTAATTCAGCTGTCTTTCATCCTGAAGGGCCGAAGGACATCAGTATATTTTATTTACAAACTTTAAAAAAGTATGATGATGAACGTTATGTGTTGAAAATAGCGATGATGGTGAACTCATAACTCTTATAATGAAGAATCAGA
>NW_015125235.1:0-509 GCF_001443285.1 Poecilia latipinna | reverse complement strand
TGTCTGAGGGGGGACGCTTCCCCGTTGGTGCCATTGGTCTGAGGTGGGACACTGTCCCGTTGGTCTGAGGTGGGACTCTGTCCCGTTGGTGCCATTGGTCTGAGGTGGGACACTGTCCCGTTGGTCTGAGGTGGGACGCTGTCCTGTTGATCTGGGATGGGACGCTGTCCCGTTGATCAGGAATGGGACGCTGTCCCGTTGATCTGGGATGGGATGATGTCCCGTTGGTCTGAGGTGGGACTCTGTCCCGTTGGTCTGAGGTGGGACTCTGTCCCGTTGGTGCCATTGGTCTGAGGTGGGACACTGTCCCGTTGATCTGGGATGGGACGATGTCCCGTTGGTCTGGGATGGGACGCTGTCCCGTTGATCTGGGATGGGATGCTGTCCCGTTGATCTGAGGTGGGACACGGTCCCATTGGTGCCATTGGTCTGAGGTGGGACTCTGTCCCGTTGGTCTGAGGTGGGACTCTGTCCCGTTGGTCTCAGGTGGGACTCTGTCCCGTTGGTCT
>NW_015125234.1:0-509 GCF_001443285.1 Poecilia latipinna | reverse complement strand
TAAGAATTAACTGGGGGCCTAAAAGTTTAAACTCAATCTTATTTATCACTAATTAAGGTTACAGGTTTTGGACACATTTTCTCACTTTCTTACATTGAAGATTCTGCAGGAAGACAGATAAACAGTGAGTGGATAGAATGATGATGTATAAACTAGAAACTAACAAACATAATTTGTATTTAGGGTTCTTGTTAATAGAAACCCTGATAATAATGCCAAAATGTTTGGTTTGCTGAATAATGTATTCAGTTTTGGATGCCTTCATTGGTAATCTACAATGTTAAGTGTCAATAACATATTTATATAATACAATGTTATTTTCACTCTGGCTAAAGCTCCTCACATTTTGGGAGGATTGTATTAGGACCTTGATGCCACATAAACTACAGTAATGTGTGGAGTGAGCATAAATAAAGAGACTTTGTTCACTGAGACACAACAACTTTTATTTTTTGTTTGTTTCTCTCAACTCTCCCTGGAGCTCTGCCATCTCTGCTGGTAGCTGCTTC
>NW_015125233.1:0-509 GCF_001443285.1 Poecilia latipinna | reverse complement strand
TCCTATCGAGCTGCGCCGGCTCTACATCTGGACACACGCAGAAACTGATTTGACATAGATAGGGCCTGCTATAGAGAGACTGATATGATTAGATCTTATTACTATTATTGCATTTTACTTAGAGAGCATTTTTACTTGTTTCCTCATCACAGTTAATTCATATCAGTATATTTTGACTGTGCTGCCCTTGATCCTGATTTATTGCATTGGTTTGCTGTTTTATGAATGTGTTCATTGTTCTTTGCCTTTCAATACTCAGACTTCTAAGCTTTTCTTACCATTTCATTTCGTTTAACATTGCATCCTTTCTGTAGTTCATTAACTTTTAAATATTACATAGAAATTTCAATAAGTTTGGTTTTTAAAACTAACACATTGTTTTACGCATCACTCATTATTGCTTCATTGACTTTAAAGGATAGTACCTTAACATTTCTAATTTTACTTTATTAAGTTTTAAGTAAAATCTACCTTTTAGTCATTTTACAATATTAACCTAACACTTTATT
>NW_015125232.1:0-509 GCF_001443285.1 Poecilia latipinna | reverse complement strand
ATTAACAAAGCCACACAACTTGCAGAGTTTAATAAACAATGATAAATTACAAAATTGTGAGATATACAATCAAAGCTAACGAACATCTCTATATAGAGCATATAACTATGAATATGTAAGATACTTTATTCGTAATTTCTTTCTGCAGGTCTATTTTGTTATAGGAAAGTTTTGCAATATTCACACCCGCAATTTAGCAAGATATGTAAATCAGAGCTGGACCACCAGACATATTTTGTCTTTACAAAATTACACTATTAAAAATATAAATAAGGGCACAATGCGACCTTTTAGTGACTGTAATATATAAAAAAGAGCTGCCTGTTTGCTACACTTGCAATGGAGATGAAGATGGTCCACTCAGGAAAGCAGAGCTGCATCAAACTTTAACGTGGAACTGCAGGAAAAAAAGCAAAAATTGAATTGTTAATGCATGTCACTATGGGAAAAGCCTACTAAGTTTTGCGTAAAAATAATAAAATAAAAAAATTTAAATCACACATTTTTGT
>NW_015125231.1:0-509 GCF_001443285.1 Poecilia latipinna | reverse complement strand
AACCTCCTGTTTTGAGATCCAAGCATTCATAACCTCAGATGTTCTTTGATCTATGTCATAGATGAGGTCATAGCTGCAATGAGCTCACTAGTTCTGGCTTAATGTCTTGCTTCTGATCGTTGCTATGGAAACGGTCAAATCAGTTCTGCATGACTCAAACTATTAACCATTTGCAATTGCGTCACTTAATCATTCGAGGCGCCACGGCGGACTTCAGAAGGGTATATTTCAGGAGGCTAGGGATTAAAACATGGATTTTAATGGTTAAATATTAAGTTTAGATTGACAATGGTATATTAAAACCATTAATTTAAGTGGGATTTTTCATCATTCCATCAGGTTTAAAATTTTGAATCATACTTGACTTAAAAATATCTTAAAAGTAAAATTAAATGTAACTTACAAACATTTGCTGTTGCTGTTGTTGTAAATTGCGACAATAAAATTTGCCTGCTTGGAGAAGAGCTACAAAGAAATAATTTTGGTTTAATAATTTTACACGTTAGCAT
>NW_015125230.1:0-509 GCF_001443285.1 Poecilia latipinna | reverse complement strand
CTGCTAGCTAACGAGTTTGCTAGCAAAGCAAGATAACTAAAAAGCTTCTTCCCTGTATCGCTAATGATGGCGGTCATTCTTCATTATTGCTGATGGGGCCGCATCAACGATCCAAAACTTATCATCTCCGTAATGGATAAATGTCCGATCTTCTAATTTCCTTTGCTGCATAATGTACATCGCGTTTATTCTGGCATTAGGTAAATGTATCTTGAAGGGGAATAGCACTTTCAAAACTGTTTTAATTATAATGATTTATTTTTTTTAAACAAAAAGTTTTATTTACATCTTTTAAATAACTAATTTTTGTCTTGTGAACTTAAAAAGTTATTTGCAAAACATAAACTTTTATTTGCACACATCAGAAATCTTTTGTTGCGATTTTCGGCCCTGCGCACGACGTCATGTGAGAAGCAAGCAAAACTTTGAATCACAAACAAAAACTTAGAATAGCAAGAAAAGATTTATGACAAGCGCAACTAAGTTTGTTTGGTAAATAATTGTAAACT
>NW_015125229.1:0-509 GCF_001443285.1 Poecilia latipinna | reverse complement strand
TGATCATTTATTATATGATAAGAATAAATGATTGAAACAGAACCTACAGAAAAAAAAACAGAGAAAGTTCAAATGGCACAAATTGTGCCAAAATGGCTAATTTGGAAGGTCCGCCTAGATTTAAGTTAGGAAAAAAAGTTAATCATATGAGTTTTAGAGAGGTCCTACTTGAGTAGGACCTCTCTAAAACTCATATGATTAACTTTTTTTCATGAAACTTGGCACAGTAAAAGGTCAGATTGTGTACTGTTGTTTACTACATGTTTTGGATTTCATCTGCATGCTTTGAAAGGAATCTTCATATATTTAACTGTATTTTTTTTTTGGCGGAAATAGATATTTTGCTTAATTTCTGCTGTGTATCATATTAATTCACTTTCCTCAGTAACAGGCAGGGTGGGTTTTAGAGCTGTAACATATTCTCTAGAGTCTTGCCTTTATTTTGATACCAAAACAATTAAAATAAACTCTGTAGTTCTTGAGATACATTCAATTCATTTTGGGCATGT
>NW_015125228.1:0-509 GCF_001443285.1 Poecilia latipinna | reverse complement strand
TATTTATGGAAAAATTCTAATACGGGAGCAGGATGGGTAGTTTCCCTTATGAATCCACCATCCATCATGTGATGGAACTGGACCCAGTTCATCATTATGATGGGACAGAGAAACTCTCTTCCCTGAGTTCAGTACAGAACCTGCTTTTTGATCCGGACCCCGCTCACTGTCCACCGGCTTCCTGAGCTAACACGGAGCGCATTACCTTCCTGAGCTAACACGGAGCGCATTACCTTCCTGAGCTAACACGGAACACATTAGCTTCCTGAGCTAACACGGAGCACATTGGCTTCCTGAGCTAACACGGTAAACATTAGCTTCCTGAGCTAACACGGTAAACATTAGCTTACTGAGCTAACACGGTAAACATGTTAGCTCACGGTAAACATGTCAATACGTTTGAATCACCGGATTTATACAGCATGATTAAACAGCATAGAGGTGAAAGATAAGCGGCATCACCAACGTAACCCAGAGTTGCTAACACGACGTTAGCTAGCCAGTGGGCT
>NW_015125227.1:0-509 GCF_001443285.1 Poecilia latipinna | reverse complement strand
AGAATATGGACTGGAAGCCCCGAGGTCAAAATGGGGGACACCCCCAAAGGTGGTGGAGAATGACCGGACATTGTGGTGGTGGATAAAGAACAGAGGAAAGCCGTTGTGGTGGATGTAGCAATACCAAGTGACCACAACATCAGGAAAAAGGAGCATGAGAAACTGGAGAAATACCAGGGCCTCAGAGAGGAACTGGAAAAGACCTGGAAGGTGAAGACCACAGTGGTGCCTGTGGTCATCGGGGCCCTCGGGGCAGTCACCCCCAAACTGGAGCAGTGGCTCAAACAGATCCCAGGAACAACATCAGACATCTCAGTCCAGAAATGTGCAGTTCTAGGCACAGCCAAGATACTGCGCAGAACCCTCAAGCTCCCAGGCCTCTGGTAGAGGACCCGAGCTCAGAGGATGAAAGAGACCACCCACGGAGGGTGAGAAGGGAATTTTTTTTTTATATATATATATGTTTTTTTTTTTGTTAAAATATTGTATATTTACAGATCCACCCAAAA
>NW_015125226.1:0-509 GCF_001443285.1 Poecilia latipinna | reverse complement strand
GTGGCTATACTCTTAAATATCTAAGTAAAAGAAATAACGCACAGAGACGTAGTTCTTGCTGCTAGGCCATAGACGAGCCGGAGATTTATTACACTCCACGGATTCCTCCTTACAGTTTCTTCAGTTCAATACAAAATTATCATCGTCATTTCTTGTCACAAAAAATCTCCTCGAAGTCTTAACATCAACCTTTTTTATACCTTCTCATCTTAATCAGTGTGTGTTGGAAAGTTTCAACCAATGGCGTGCTACTGTTGTTTTGCAGAAAGCTTCTGGCACTCTTTATACTGAGTGTGTATTGGGCGACCTTTAAAATATTTTGGACCTCACGCATCTGCTCCATTTCAGAATTGCTGAATAGAACAATTTATCTCAAATTGTTGATTTTATCTTGCACAAAGACATCCTTTCCAGTAAATTCTGGCTCCATTTGCGCTTTGCACGCAAATGGAAGGAAAGGAGTCGGTCAGGTTGACCTAGTGCGAAGCCAAAGTCTTTTTCACAAAAAC
>NW_015125225.1:0-509 GCF_001443285.1 Poecilia latipinna | reverse complement strand
ATGATTGAGGGAGCGGGGATGAAAGGATGGATTTATGGATGTATGATGGAGGTATGGATGTTGGATGATGGATGGATGATGGATGGATGGATGATAGATGAATGGATGATGGATGAATGGATGGATGGATGATGGATTGATGGATGAATGATGGATGGATGGATGGATGGAGGATGGATGGATGGATGAATGATGGATGGATGGATGATGGATGGATGGATGGATGAATGATGGATGGATGGATGATGGATGGATGAATGATGGATTGATGGATGGATGAATGATGGATGGATGGATGAATGATGGATGGATGAATGATGGATGGATGAATGATGGATGGATGGATGATGGATGGATGGATGGATGAATGATGGATGGATGGATGAATGATGGATGGATGAATGATGGATGGATGGATGATGGATGGATGATGGATGGATGGATGATGGATGGATGATGGATGGATGGTTGATGGATGGTTGATGGATGATGGATGGTTGATGGATGAT
>NW_015125224.1:0-509 GCF_001443285.1 Poecilia latipinna | reverse complement strand
TGGAGTCTGACCTCCACTGTCCTGTGTGTGTGTTTCAGAGAGAAATCTTAGTGATGCTGCGAGTTCCTCAGATTAAAGTTTTTTCATTTTTTTAAATTTATGTCGTCATTTTATCTCAGAATCCCACTAAAAGTAATAGCTCCAATGCCGGGATCGAGCCACTCGTTTTGATACCACTTTTGTTGGTGGGCACGCAGCGGTACGAGCCGCATTAACGGTAACGGAAGAAAAATATGGAATAATAATAATAAAGAGATCCTTCTATTGGGTGTAGAACAATAGGTGCCTGCCATGCAATGCATAAGGAGAGCAGTGACTGACCTGCTTCGCAGGTCAGTCACTGCTCTCCTTATGCATTGCTTATGGCTGGCCCCAATAAAGAGACATTCTATTAGGTGAAGAACAATAGGTGCCTGCCATGCAATGCATGGAGGCAGTGACTGACCTGCTTCGCAGGTCAGTCACTGCTCTCCTTATGCATTGCTAATGGCATGCCCCAAAAATTCCAC
>NW_015125223.1:0-509 GCF_001443285.1 Poecilia latipinna | reverse complement strand
TTTGACATCATAGTTTAGCATGTGTCATTTTTGTCGTTTTTTTGACATCATAGGTCAAAAAACGAGCTATGATGGTCGTTTTTGAAATTAAAATGTTATTTTATTTCATTTTTACATCATAGGTTAGTATGTGTCATTTAATCTCATTTTTGACATCATACATTATTAGTATGTGTCATTTTGGTCGTTTGTTGACATCATAGTTTAGTGTCGTTTTTGTCATTTTTTGACATCATAGTTTAGTATGTTTCATTTTATCTCATATTTGACATCATAGTTTATTATGTCTCATTTTAGTCGTTTTTTGACATCATAGTTTAGTATGTGTGATTTTGGTCGTTTTGTGACATCATAGTTTAGTATGTGTCATTTTTTGACATCATAGTTTAGTATGTTTCATTTTATCTCATATTTGACATCATAGTTTAGTATGTGTCATTTTTTGACATCATAGGTTAGTATGTGTCATTTTGGTCGTTTTTTGACATCATAGTTTAGTATGTGTCATT
>NW_015125222.1:0-509 GCF_001443285.1 Poecilia latipinna | reverse complement strand
AGTTTCTTTGTTAATATCTTTGATTTCACTGGATGCAAAACGCACCGATTAAAATCCAACCAATAACGTGACTTTCTATTACTACCCTCTCCCCCTCCCCACCTTTCACTCGAGCGCGGCGCTCTGAGACATACGCAGTGGTTTTCTCTCAGCGGCAGAAAATGTTTGTCTAATCGTCAGTAATATAATAGCGCTGCATAAATCATAAGAAATCCGATGGCCACAGCTAACTCAGCAGCGCTTCACTTTCACAGACGGTGGGGACAACGTCTAACTTTTTTCATCACTTAGAAAAGCAGCTCAAAGAAGGTAAGCTCCGATGACGTAGCTGACATGGTATTAGCACAGCTAGCTGTACAGAGACACGTAAGCATCTGTAATGCAAAAAAGTTGTCACTGCGCTGGATTATTATGCGAGGTGTTGAGTGACTTGTCGCAAGTATGGGACAATGTCACAACAATGGGTGCGTTCACACTGCAGCCTGAAGTGACCCAATTCCGATTTTTTG
>NW_015125221.1:0-509 GCF_001443285.1 Poecilia latipinna | reverse complement strand
AGTAAAGTTCGATGAGAATAAAGTCGTAATTGTATAACTTTTCCCCATACTGCACTAAATTGCGGACTACTGAGTGTCTTGTAAGGTTATAGTTGGTCCTGGTTTAACAAATGACTAAGTACTAAATGTTTTACCACATCAGAAGCAAATTTTCAGCCTCAGGACTTTGAAGCGATTGCTCACACAACTTTTAATTTAACAGAAAGAACCAGACTTGCTGAGCGGGTCACGTTACATATCACTCTATCAAAGCTTTTTAATTTAACGACTTCCTTCCGGCAATATTGCGTCTTTACTCTGCCAATATTTAAATTACTCTGCTGATAGGACTGGGTTCTCGTAGTATTATGACTGTATTCTTATATTTGAAAATGAAAATTTCTTAGCCTGGCCATAAAACTCCGTCATACTTGCTTTACTGACCTCTGCTGCCGTTTTTCTTTTCACTGTCAAACTTCTCCATCTCTCCTCTATGATTGTAGATATATTTGTATCCTTCGCTCCGTTTT
>NW_015125220.1:0-510 GCF_001443285.1 Poecilia latipinna | reverse complement strand
CAGGTGTTACAGGTGTTATACCGAGAAACGCAGACCTGTAGAGAATTGCATCACCTGTAGAAGGAGCGCGCATCGCTCTAAACTCTCGCATATTGATGAGAAAATGGACTGAAATATGACCGAAGAGGAAACTTTTGAAGATATTTGTAACATTATCATGTTTCTTAACCATGTCAGCCCTAAAACGGTGGGTTTTATTTCAAAGATTAACTGAAATAAATACGGTTTTTACACCTTTGAGACACATGAGTCGAACATTTTTCAGTCAGTGTCTGATGAAAATGTTTTCCACAGATGGTTTGAAATCCCCGCTTTTTCTTTTAGCACCATAATAGTTTAAAGCATTATAAAACACAGGCCCATTATGGAGAACATTTTATATCGTCCTGACCTGTCTAGTCGGTTAATGTATGAGGGGATGCATTTTAATTTCTGAACCTGCCAATATTTGCATCCCCTGTCTGTTGTCCTGTTGATATGAAACTTACAGCAGAAGCTCAGAGAACAAGT
>NW_015125219.1:0-510 GCF_001443285.1 Poecilia latipinna | reverse complement strand
GTGTAACCGGATCCTTTTCTGCGTTGTGCTGGTTATCGAGTGAACAGGCCGTGACACAGTTTATCTTTTAAAAGGATGATTCTCAGTTTATTTCTGACGAGAATACAAAGACAAAATAACCGTGTTAAAGGCTGCCCGCTCCAAGTCCTCTCCCGCAGGACAACATGACAAAAGGGGCGGGGAAACACCTCTCACAACTTACAAAAAAACTAAATAAACATTTTTGTACAACATACCTGACGAGAATACAGACAAAACAACCGTGTTAAAGGCTGCCTGCTCCAAGTCCTCTCCCGCAGGACAACATGACAAAAGGGGAGGGGCTAAGGGGCGCAAACAATTTAAAGACAATACCACAGAAGAAGAAATAAAAAAGAAGGGGCTTCCGATGTTAAAGTAACACGGTTAAAACAATGACAGAGGTGTTTCAGTCAGATAAGGAACAAGACAAATAATAAAAAAAGGCATTTTGTGTAATTATAACAAAAGAGAATTACAACCAGGTTACAT
>NW_015125218.1:0-510 GCF_001443285.1 Poecilia latipinna | reverse complement strand
GAGTCAGGACCTGCCTCCGAGTCAGGACCTGCCCCGAGTCAGGACCCGTCACCGAGTCAGGACCTGTCACCGAGTCAGGACCCGTCTCCGAGTCAGCGCCTTTCACAGAGTCAGGACCCGTCTCCGAGTCAGCGCCTGTCTCCAAGTCAGGACCTGCCTCAGAGTCAGGACAGACCTCTGAGACGGGACATGCCTCAGAGTCAGAACAGACCTGTCACAGAGGGACCTGCCTCAGAGTCAGGACTTGTCACCGAGTCAGGACCCATCTCCGAGTCAGGGCCTGTCTCCTAGTCAGGACCTGCCTCAGAGTCAGAACAGACCTCTGAGACGGGACCTGCCTCAGAGTTAGGACCTGACTCCGAGTCAGGACCTGTCTCCGAGTCAGGACCTGCCTCCGAGTCTGGACAGATGTCTGAGTCAGAGTCTGTCTCAGAGTCAGGACCTGTCTCCAAGTCAGGGCCTGTCTCAGAGTCAGGACCTGCATCCGAGTTACGACCTGTCTCAGAGTCA
>NW_015125217.1:0-510 GCF_001443285.1 Poecilia latipinna | reverse complement strand
AGTACAGTAACGAAGTACTTGTACTTCGTTACTGTACTTAGTGTACCACCACTGGTTATAGTAGTGGTCCCCAACCCCCGGTCCGTGGACCGGTACCGGTCCGTGGACCAATTGGTACCGGGCCACGCAAGAAATAATTAAATATTTCCGTTTTATGTATTATTTGAGTTTTACCGGATTCTTTCGGTTACTTGCGCGCCAACACTGAGCCCACAAGCAGCAAAATGATTAAGAAACAGATCAGGTTTCTTTGGAAAGTTTCTTTGCAAAGGGGAAAAGGCTCAGAGAAGAGACAGGAGAATGGATTTATCCCGGACCGGTAGGTGAGTCAAACATTACAAGCCGCTCTGCGTAACATGCGGCGACCGGCTGCTAATGAGGCAATGAAGCTTCAAGCTGCTTTGCCACTAGAGACCAAGCAGGCTGTGGATATAAGCAACACTTCGGGTGAAGGAACCATTTCGTTGCAGAGAAACAAGCTCAGGGCTCCCGTTAGTCATTATCATGAGT
>NW_015125216.1:0-510 GCF_001443285.1 Poecilia latipinna | reverse complement strand
TCTCCGTAGTGACACAAACCACTGACTGTGGCTCCAATAACTTATAACAAATGAAATTAAGCGACTCCACTTAAATTACCATTAATTCACCCGCTGCGGTCTGAACGCACAGCTTCACAAATTCTTCCTGGTCGCATCTGCAGAGAAATCTGCGCTGGTTCATCGACAGTTGGATCTGTCTGAACCAAACCAAACAATTGAACTCTGCAGATTTTTTATTTTTTTTATTTTTTATACCCTGTGCATGGTTCGGGTGTGCGTTTTTACCAGGATTTTTTGCATGGTTTCGCTTCTCCAAAACGGACAGATGTTACGTCTGCCGCGCTCCTTTTGAGCATCGCTCTCCTTCTGGGTGCGGGAGGGAAACATCTTCACCTCCATTTGTTAAAACTGCAGGGCGAGTTAAGTTTAATTCTTCGGAGCGGCGGAGCCGCGTCCGCATTGGTTGTGCAGCGCACTGTGCATGGATCTAATTAACTTCTGCACCTTTATTTATTTCCTCAAAATAAA
>NW_015125215.1:0-510 GCF_001443285.1 Poecilia latipinna | reverse complement strand
TGCCATTCCACAAAGTATTTTTAGGTAATGTTCGTCATTGACCCACTCACATATAAACGTGAATATATTTGGAAATTAAACAATCACCAAAGACAACATTTATGACTTTTCATTATATTTTAATTATAATTTCTGAATAAAGAAAATAAATGTGAACCTATAATACAATCTAATTTATTTATTAGTTAACAAATAAATATTTTATTATTCAAATAACAAATATATGAATAATATATAAGAAATTATATATATATATATATATATATTCTTGAACAGTAAGGTTAATTTTTTCCTCTTTTCTGCTGAAGAACTGTTTGTGTGTGTGCAAATATGCACACACACAAACATATATATATATAAATATAATGTGTGTGTGCATATTTACTGAATGTGGAATATGTGCCAGTAAGGTAATACAAGTGAATGGACTGAACTTGATAAAGTGCCGTTCTACAAGTATTAAGTTAATACCTGCCATTGACACATTTTCTCACACACATTAATATATTT
>NW_015125214.1:0-510 GCF_001443285.1 Poecilia latipinna | reverse complement strand
CTTTTCTTTTCTATGCTTGGCTTTTGCATAAAGTTTACACACATAGTAAAATGATAAAAAGGGGGGAATGTTAGATATTTTTTGGTATTATCATTATTACTTTAGTTCATATTCAGTCTAATGTTAATCAGTATTATTGTTATTTTTAGTTTAAAGTTTTCTCTTCCTTATGTGTGTATAAACTGACCTGGAGGTTACGACTGACTGTTTCATCTTCATGTGAGACAGTTAACTCTGTGTTTCCCAGACCTTAATTCTTATCAACCAGAATACCTCCTAACTGCCTGTGAGCAGTCGTATTTTGTCTCTTGTTTATCCTCCCTCTTTGTTGACAGTTTGACCTAGAGCTGAACTGGGCTCAGATATCACACCTGGAACTGAGTTGCTGGTTTGTTTAGGTTAAATGTTTTACGACCTCTGTTGTTTTTTTCTGGCTGTTCTGCTTGACAATAAAACAGGGGCTCACGCGAAAGCAGACCAGAATTCTCTGTGAACGGCCTGGAGAGGCAG
>NW_015125213.1:0-510 GCF_001443285.1 Poecilia latipinna | reverse complement strand
TGGGCATCCCGACGCGCAGTCTTTCTCTTCTCTGTGCGTCAGCGCTCGGTATGAAGCCATGTAGCGATAGCTAGCAAAACTACTACTAACCCTGCACACACCACGAACTCTAACTAACACACTTATAGTCTAAAAAACCCATCGAAACACTCTTAGTAAAATCCACAGCATCACTGTGCCCTAGTCTCTTGCCGTATCCAAATCACCCACCCTCGTCTCTTTCCGCGTGTCTCCATTCTACCTAGCAACAGACCGTCAACACATTTTTATTGGTTGTTTCGAAATGTGGTACATTTAGACCCCACAAAATAAGGCGGAAATGATCGATCTTATTTCTGGCTTTATTTTGAAGTAAATAACCACAAAACCAATATAAAAACACCACTTTTATAAAGTTTGAAGTCCGTGCTGTCCAACAGAGTCGAAATGAAAACTCGGTATGCGTCCATGTTATTACGAAGCCTTATTAATGCGTCACATGCTTGTACGCCGCACGGCGGGCAGCGACTC
>NW_015125212.1:0-510 GCF_001443285.1 Poecilia latipinna | reverse complement strand
ACCACTTTAAGGTCTTGTTTAAATCATTTAATTAGCTCTACATTCTTAAGAGAATGAAAAATTTATGATAAATAATAAAGACTTTGCGGTATTCTGATTTAGTAATTATATTAGTTGTGTTACCACCCCCACGCCACTAGAGGCAGTACCAACCCCGAAAATATGCGACTAAGGAGCAGATTTAGAAGTACACCGAAAGCTATAGTATTTGGTAAAAACTGTGAGCTTTGCTGAAGTAATTAAAGACACAAGTTCAAATCCATGCTGAGAGTGGAACTCCTTCAATCAGTGCTCCTCCGCAGCACTGATTGGCTAAGCAATGTACCGTGATCTAAACTCTTCTCGGATGTAATGGTAAAGCGTCTCCTTTCAGCGCTGAAAGTTAATAAAATAAGTAAAGTCTGAATGCTTTTCTTGGCTGATTTTATGCTCCGTGTGTCAATACAAATTATGATTCATCGATTGAGATTCTCGTTCTCAACACAAAGCGGGGCGTCATCACGACTTTAC
>NW_015125210.1:0-511 GCF_001443285.1 Poecilia latipinna | reverse complement strand
CCTATTAAAACCTAATTCCGTTTTAATGGGCGCCTTCTTCTTTTATTTCCAATTTTGACTTCCAATGATTCACTTTGTAATGGTCTCGCTATGGTGTCTTGTACCAAAACTAACCATCAGCCAAACTCTTTTCACACGAGTCAGGATTAATTAGTTCTTCCTTTATTTCCATGTAGAATGGAGTGAAACTGTCAAAACACAAACAACTCAGGATGAGCTCAGAGCAGCTTACAGAAGAAGTGTTTTACATTCAGTTACATACATTAGAAGTACAACTGATACAACAGCTACCTCAGAATGCTATGAGCTGCAATGCTACGTAACGACCTGAGAAATCTTAGCAGCCTGCTAGTTGGCAATGACGTAGCACATAATCAAATCGCCCGCAGGTATTTCCAAAACTAATTCAATAAACAAGTTACTTCTTTTATCATATGTTAACATAAAGGCTCGTTTTGAAGTATAAGCTGCTACTTACAGGCATTGCTTCGAAGAACTCGACCTGGAATGC
>NW_015125209.1:0-511 GCF_001443285.1 Poecilia latipinna | reverse complement strand
TCGTAACTTACTTCCCTTTATGAATTTTCCCAGCACCCCCGCCTAGCTCAGTGTACTAATTGCAACAGTCTGCTTCATTTCTCACGATCTCAAATCTTTAGTCATTTCATTTCTGTAATTTATCACAAAACATAATCAATTTGTCATTTTATCAACTTATACTCTCAGTATGATTCTCCGTTACTTATCTAGTCTGTAACTCAAGCTGTTACCCTTTCTAATCATTAATAATCAACATACGACAATCAAGTTGTTATTGTTACTTCAAATCAGAATTACTGAACATACATTTCAATTATACATCATAGACATTTCAACTAATTAAAAATACAGAACATATATTTCAATTATGCATTACAGACATTCCAACCATTACATACGTATGTGTTTTGTATTTATCTTCCTTAATCATCATTTAATCAATATGCAAGATTACTGTTATTTCTCAGGCCTTCACTCCGTTTTCTGCGTGTACCTGGAAAGATCTCACACCCTTATGCCAGTTTTCACG
>NW_015125208.1:0-511 GCF_001443285.1 Poecilia latipinna | reverse complement strand
TGTTTCCTTTGTTTTAATTTACGCGATTAAGGCGTGTTGTTCTCCTGGTATGGATAGACCCAGTTTCAAATTACTCAGTTTGGGCAATTTTATTACCTTCTGAGACCTGTTTAATTTCAGGGCTACGGCACTTCTCAATCTAGACAAGGGAGACCTATAGGGTCATTTAGAGCAGGCTCTTCTCCTGCCAGTTTGAGATGTGATGTTACTCCTAATTCCTGGTTGGAACAAAACCTCTAGTCTTCCACCAGAGTTCAACCAAAAGTTAACCTGTCTTAGACCTATTTTATTTCCCTGTTGTGTAATTCCTACAAATCCATATCAGTGCAGTAATTTTAAATCGACATAAAGCCTGGTACGCAAAGTGGTTCAGAACATCTGCATCCTCTTAGATTAAAGTGCAGATTTTAAGAATAAAACACTTATAGAATATACCTGAGCATTTTCAATATAAACACATTCATTCTAAACATTTTCTAATTAATGTTATGCTAGTTTTGATTATATTTAA
>NW_015125207.1:0-511 GCF_001443285.1 Poecilia latipinna | reverse complement strand
CAAGCCCCCAGAGTTTCCCGAGTCTGCTCCGTGCGAGCCCCCAGAGTTTCCCGAGTCTGCTCCGTGCGAGCCCCCAGAGTTTCCCGAGTTCGCCTAGCCCGCTCCAGAGTTTCCTGTGGCTCCGCCCCCTCAGTTTGCGGATGAGCCCGAGCTCCCCGAGTCCGCTGCCGGAGTGCAGCCCCCCGAGCCTGAGCTCCCCGAGTCCGCTGCCGGCGCTCCAGAGCCCGCTCCGCCCGAGCCTTCAGCCGGCCGTCCTGCCGGCGCTCCAGAGCCCGCTCCGCCCGAGCCTTCAGCCGGCCGTCCTGCCGGCCGTCCTGCCGGCGCTCCAGAGCCCTCTGCCGGCGCTCCAGAGCCCTCTGCCGGCCGTCCTGCCGGCGCTCCAGAGCCCTCTGCCGGCCGTCCTGCCGGCGCTCCAGAGCCTGCTCCGTCCGAGCCTCCTGCCGGCTGGCCCCTCTGCCGGCCTTCTAGGGCCTCCAGCCGGCCCCACGGGCCCGAGGGCCTCCTGCTGCGG
>NW_015125206.1:0-511 GCF_001443285.1 Poecilia latipinna | reverse complement strand
CTCTGTTGGTGAGAAAAAATCCTGAAAACACCATTAGACATGAGGACTCAGAGATCTGTCCAGACTCGAGGCAGGTCCTGACTCTGAGACAGGTCCTGACTCTGAGACGGGTCCTGACTCTGAGACGGGTCCTCACTCGGAGGCGGGTCCTGACTTGGAGACATGTCCTGACTCTGAGACTGGTCCTGACTCTCAGACAGGTCCTAACTCTGAGACAGGTCCTGACTCTCAGACAGGTCCTAACTCTGAGACAGGTCCTAACTCTGAGGAGGGTCCTGAATCGGAGACTGGTCCTGACTCGGAGGCGGGTCCTGACTCGGAGACTGGTCCTGACTCGGAGGCGGGTCCTGACTCTGAGACAGGTCCTGACTCGGAGGTGGGTCCTGACTCGGAGGCAGGTCCTGACTCTGAGACGGGTCCTGACTCTGAGACAGGTCCTGACTCAGAGACATGTCCTGACTCGGAGGCGGGTCCTGACTCGGAGGCAGGTCCTGACTCGGAGACAGGTCCT
>NW_015125205.1:0-511 GCF_001443285.1 Poecilia latipinna | reverse complement strand
AACAAGTAGGACGCTCTTAGCGCTGTCATTACCCTCATTCACTCACTGCTAAATGTGCTAATGGGGGAGAAACAACTTATCATTACAAGAAACCGTTTATCTGCCGTCATTGGTAGCTATGCTAACTAAACTGAGCATTCACAGTTTGAATCTGCACAGCTCTGTGCTATGCTAGCTGCAGCATGGCACAAATCGAGGGAGAGGAAGGATGAGCAGCCCCACATGAGATTGTGACTGACAGCACTAAAACTCTCCTGCCACTGACTGGTTGTTTCTACAGAAGGCAGAGGAAATAGATTTTTCACAGATTACCTCTCATACCATACTGTCACAACATAATGACAGTTTTAAAATATATGTGAAAAAATATTTATATAAAAGTGACATACTGCAGCTTTAATTTCACTTAGGAGAGAGCAGGTCAGGAGGGACGTGGGTTATAACTGCTGCTGTATGACTCACCTGTTGCCTGTTAAGTGGTAAAAGGTACAAGTTAAATATATGAATATGT
>NW_015125204.1:0-512 GCF_001443285.1 Poecilia latipinna | reverse complement strand
TCCTTTGACTACTCTTCAGAAAACAGACGACTCTGGTAGCCCCTCCGAAGGACCAGACTTAGATTCTCACATTCTCATCATTGTTGAAATAATTTATCTGATTATCTCTTCTCCTGGTGGTGTTCTGTATGTGGGTAAAGAAACTGGAACCCAACATGACATTTACAATATCTTCCAAAAGGAATCTGACCTCTTAATATGTTCCATTTTCTCAGCTCTAATCCACAAACCTCAGTGTGTTTCATTTGGGCCATCTTTATGCAACAGGAAGCACTGCTAAAGTTGAAAATAGCTGTGACAGTGATCCAGATTCCACCTGACATGGCAATGCCTCAATCTAGTGGACGATAACAGGAACAGCAAGAAGACCAAAGAAGAATTTCTTTGGGTTGAACTGACAAAAAATGTCCTCCACTGCAAGGAAGGTCAGCTGCCTTGACCTTTTGACCAAACATTTTACACATGCTCAAAGCAAAAGTTTAAAAGAAATGCAAAAGGAAAACATTCTGTAC
>NW_015125203.1:0-512 GCF_001443285.1 Poecilia latipinna | reverse complement strand
TAGCTATCCAATCAAAAGAAAACATTTATCAGTTAGCCAATCAGAACTAACATTAATCAGCTAGCTTATCAGAAAAAGCATTAATCAGCTAGCCAATCAGTACCATCAATCAGCTAGCCAATCAGAACTAACATTAGTCAGCTAGCTTATCAGAAAAAGCATTAATCAGCTTGCTAATCAGTGCCAGCAATAAGCTAGCAAAACAGAACCGGCATTAATTAGCTAGCCAATCAAAAATCAACATTAATCAGTTAGCCAATAAGAGCAAGCATTAATCAGCTAGCCAATCAGAGCGAACATTAATCACCTAGCATATCAGAAAAAGCATTAATCAGGTAGCCAATCAGTGTCAGCAATTAGCTAGCCAAACAGAACCAGCATTAATCAGCTAGCCAATCTGAGGTCGAATTAATCAGCTAGCCAATCAGAGCGAGCATTAATCAACTAGCCAATCAAAGCGAACGTTAATCAGATAGCTAATCAGAAAAAGCATTAATCATCTAGCCAATCAG
>NW_015125202.1:0-512 GCF_001443285.1 Poecilia latipinna | reverse complement strand
ATATATATCAACAAATTCACAGTTTGAACCCACCTAGCACAACAAAGAACGAAAAACTCCTCACAATGTGGCTTTGACTGCAGGCAAGTGGTCCGACAGGCTGAAAAATAAAAGACACAGTTAGCGCCGTGACTGAGTGGTCAGCCACGAACACCAACCGGCGCAGCTCTCACTCATAGGGTCACATTTTTCCAGCCCAACCACAAGAAAGCTTTACAAATTATATTTATAGATGTTAAATATTCTTACAGTACCTCGTTAATTGTTGAACTTGAAAATTATGACCCTAAGTAAAAAAAGAAGTGAAGAGCTGCCTCTCTCGCACCTACCTCCACCAACGCTCCTCAGAATTCTGGTGGAGGAAGCCGCGAGAGGACCTGACGGACCCGTTGCATGCAGTCACTCATCACCCCACTAGGTGGCTCCAAACAAAATCAAATATACATACAACCATCACTATAATCATTTCGATCAAAACTCACACAGACACACGAGCTCTTCTCTCTGTTACA
>NW_015125201.1:0-512 GCF_001443285.1 Poecilia latipinna | reverse complement strand
AGGGCGAGCCTTGCGTCGTTTGGCGGGGGGAGCAGAGGATTTATGAGTTCTTTTCCTGCAAACCGGAGGTGGGGGCTGAGGAGCAGGAGCCGGCGGAGAAAGAAGAGACGGAGAGTCGACATCGGGAGGCAGAAGGGCGGCTAAGGACGCCACTTGCGGAGAACTGAGATCCGCAGAAAAAGAGATCCCTTTGGATCTAAGGATCGAGGCTGGGGATGGATGCTCCGGACGCGAGGCCAGGCGAGCGCTGCGCCGGACAAGTGAGGTGGGGGAAGGACCGGGATCCCGACCAAAAGCGAACGGGGAACCGGGAGGATTATCAGACTCAAAGTCAGACATTAGGTTGCGTACCAATTGAACGCAGCTGGGAAGCGTCTGACGGTTTGGGTATGGATCCTTTTATGCAGAGCCTGATTGCTGATTGAACGTGCAGGGAGAGGACCAGGCTGAGGACGGGGATGAGCATGACGTCGATGGGTGAACGGAGGGGGCGGAGTCTTCCAGCTTGAACT
>NW_015125200.1:0-512 GCF_001443285.1 Poecilia latipinna | reverse complement strand
CCTGAATACAATAATTAGGTGATTAGCAGGATACTGGAGAACATATATACACAATGAGGAGGCAATTGAGCCATTTGACTCTGGTGTTTTGTGCCTGTGGCACATTTAAAAACTGCCAAAATGTTTTTTCTTTGTCAGTATGTCATGTTGGTGACTGAAGCCTGTAATGATGACTTCAACACATTTCTTCAGACAAGTTGGCATGGCTTTTAATGCTGTAGTAATTATTTTTGACTTTTTTATGCTTTATCTTGTAAACCGGGTGGGCATAGTAATTTGAATGAATATGACTGTGACACACACAGGTGAGTCTGATTAGTTTTGTTCACACTTCTTTTTAAAATATTTATTTATTATCCTAATGTTTCTGCTATATTTTTGTTTTTCCTTCCAGGTTGGAAGTCTTATTCCTTCATGTTGGCGAAAACAAGAGCAGCACCAAAGACACTTCACCATCAGTGATCACAAGACCATCCCTGGCCGCTTCCAATGAACTTTCAAAGCACACTTCA
>NW_015125199.1:0-512 GCF_001443285.1 Poecilia latipinna | reverse complement strand
TTCACTGCAGATCTTCTCCTGCTCTGAAAGAAGAAACTATAAAGCATGTGATTTGTGATGTCATCAGTCACATCCCTCACATTTACTTTCAGTTTGAAAGTCAGTTTGTTGTTCAGATGATCTTCTTCATCTCTTTGGATAGTTTGAAAAAACTGTAAGTTTGCTTTGTTTCCTACTTGAACTTTGTCTTCAGGAAGTTTCCTGGTGTTTTCTTCTCTCGCATGTTTGAAGAACAGGTTCACTTCTAATTTCAGCTCAATATTTCATCTCTGCTGTTTGAAGGTTAATCTACAGGATTATTAAATTACTGATGAGCTGACATCAGACATGATGAATAGCTAATGTTACGTTGTTTTTTCAATGAACAAACAGCTTCATGATTCTATTTCCTAGATTCAAACTTTGAGAGCTGATTTACAAAACTAGGATATCTGATTAAACCAGAATTTTAATTAAACTTTGATTTGGTTTCACAAAAGCAGTAGCACATAGGTTACCATAGCAACATAACC
>NW_015125198.1:0-512 GCF_001443285.1 Poecilia latipinna | reverse complement strand
TGGGCTGAACCTGAGCCGAACCTGGGCCAAACCTGGACTGAACCTGGACTGAACCTGGACTGAACCTGAGCTGAACCCGGGCCAAACCTGGACTGAACCTGGACTGAACCTGAGCCAAACATGGACTGAACCTGGACTGAACCTGAGCTGAACCGGGGCCAAACCTGGACTGAACCTGGACTGAACCTGGACTGAACCTGAGCTGAACCTGAGCTGAACCTGGACTGAACCTGAGCTGAACCCGGGCTGAACCTGAGCCGAACCCAGGCCTAACCTGGACTGAACCTGGACTGAACCTGGACTGAACCTGAGCTGAACCTGAGCTGAACCTGGACTGAACCTGGGCTGAACCTGAACTGAACCTGAGCTGAACCTGGACTGAACCTGGACTGAACCTGAGCTGAACCTGAGCCTAACCCGGGCCGAACCTGGACCGAACCTGGACTGACCCTGGGCTGAACCCGGGCTGAACCTGAGCCGAACCCAGGCCTAACCTGGGCTGAACCCGGGCC
>NW_015125197.1:0-512 GCF_001443285.1 Poecilia latipinna | reverse complement strand
CTGATGAGGCAGCAGCGAGCTGAGCCTCACCTTGGATTGCGCAACCTCTCACTAACTGCACTGGCTGCCATTCGATGAGAGCATGTTCCTCCTGTCTGTACGCCAGCAATAAAATGGCAATAAAATGGCTAAAAAACATTTAATATATGGACTGATTTTCCATAATTTCGCTTATGTATATGATGTACAGTGTTTTTTTGTCACCAACTGTGTGTGTATCGTGTTTTGTGTGAGGAGGAGCGATCGGAAACAGCAGAAAACAGACTCCAGGGGAGGCAGGCAGTTCTCTTGCCTCATGGCAGGGGGCGCTCATGATCCCAGATATTGTGACTCCACAACTGCAGAGTAAGAGACAGCGAGCTAGCCATGGAGCTAGCCATACAGTAAATAAGTAAAGTACAGCGATAGATTTGTTTTCTCCTCTCCTCCGACGTAAACATGAAAGACTGCATTTCTACACTTAAACGGTTTTCTAAAGTGGATTTTCAATTGAAGCAGGATATAATAAGTAA
>NW_015125196.1:0-512 GCF_001443285.1 Poecilia latipinna | reverse complement strand
TAAATAAAAGCTATTTTTAGGGAAAAGGCTAATGCTAATGGGGAGCAGTGAAATGCTAATGTTTGTGCAGTGTATTAACCGACAAAAGAAATGTAACTTCTATCATGAATATAGATTAGCCAAAAACCCTATAAATTACAACGAAATAACGCTACTTGTGCTAGCCGCCAGAAGTAAGACCCATAATTGTTTCCCCAGTAAGCCTCCCAGGAGTAAGGTGGATAGAATTTTCAGTTCCAATGGTATCAATGACATCAGCAGTGATGTCATCACTCTATGATATCACAAGGGAATCTCTCTCTTGAATGTGGCTCGCAGACAGAGTTTTCTCTGACCTGTTCCACAGTTCAATCGCGGCAGATCACCCTTCAGAGCTTGTTAGATATCGAATCCAGAGCAGGGAGAATTTACCAGTCATGAAGCAACAGCAGACTGCTTTTAAACATGAAGCTTTTCCAGCTAAGCTTTCATGGGTCGACATGGTAGACCTCAACATCCAAGTCGACTACGAC
>NW_015125195.1:0-512 GCF_001443285.1 Poecilia latipinna | reverse complement strand
TTCACCAGTGTGAATCATAATGTGCTGATTTAAATGCTGTTTTCGAATAAAACTTTTTCCACAGTTCACACATGAAAACGGCTTTTCACCAGTGTGAATCCTTATGTGCCGAGTTAACTCCTGTTTTTGTCTAAAACTTTTTCCACAGCTCCCACATGAAAACGGCTTTTCACCAGTGTGAATCATCATGTGCTGAGTTAAATTCTGTTTTCGACTAAACCTTTTTCCACAATTCACACACGAAAAAGGCATTTCACCAGTGTGAATCATCATGTGCTGAGTTAAACTAAGCTTGTGACGAAAACTTTTCCCACAGTTCACACATAAAAACGGCTTTTCACCAGTGTGAATCCTCATGTGCCGAGTTAAACTAAGTTTTTGACAAAAACTTTTTCCACAGTTCACGCATGAAAACGGCTTTTCACCAGTGTGAATCATCATGTGCTGAGTTAAACAAAGTTTGTGACTAAATCTTTTTCCACAGGTCCCACAAGAAAACGGCTTTTCACCTG
>NW_015125194.1:0-512 GCF_001443285.1 Poecilia latipinna | reverse complement strand
TATGAATTAACAACAAAACTGCAGAACAACAGAGACATACATTCATTACCTGAGACAAAAAAGATAGAAAAAGAAAGGCAAAGATGCGTCTTTGGAGAGAGCTGGTGCAAAAAAGGCAAAATAGTGGCAGCTATCTGAATTATTACTCCTGGGCACGAACTTTTATAATGTAGGCGTGTTTTTCCTCTTTAATATATTCAAATAAGGCGTACCTCTGCTTGACAGAAGCTATCTTGGACACTCAGAAAGACTTAGAACTTCCCCTAATTTATAGCAAAGATCAAAGGCCATTTGCCCCTTTGTTTAACAAAAAGAGCGGAGAGCTTGTCCTGGCCTCCTGCGGTTCTAAGGTCTTCTGGGCAAAGAAAAACATAAGAAAAGTATTTCACAGATAGCTGTGAAATCTGGAGTCTCTCCCGCTATCTCTCCTTACATAGATTCTCAGGAACAAACTTAAATTCAGTAATTTGGTTCAGGGAAAGGTTATCTTCACAAACCCAGTTTTGCTCTTC
>NW_015125193.1:0-512 GCF_001443285.1 Poecilia latipinna | reverse complement strand
TTCCAGGTATTTGCTGAATATTTTTTTATTTTACACATTGTAGTTGGTGGATGATGCCTGTCCAGGAGCAGAACTCAATACATTATAATAGTTTAAAATAATTAAAGAAATACTAAAATTATATATTGTGACAATTAAGTATAAGTATTAATATAAATAATTATAAAAGTATCAATAAATTGAATTAAAAATATATTTTTATATATTTTCCAATTCCATTGAAATTTGTCCCTAGTTTTTGTCAACACCATCAGACATAAAAATAATGTTTAAAAAATCAGGCATTATTGGGGGGCACCAGAACTTCTGAGGACCCCATGACGTCATCTTTTCTCTTCCTTTGTTAGGAGGGCTAGTTAGCTCTGGTTAGCTTATGTTATTCTTTAGTTTTTTCTTCTGTTTCTTTCATAAGTTGTTTGTCACAACCATGATGTGTCAACACCATAACTGACAATTTACAAAACTTTGATGAAATTTTGTGAGATAAAAGCTTAATTTTAGTTTATTGTAAA
>NW_015125192.1:0-512 GCF_001443285.1 Poecilia latipinna | reverse complement strand
AATATTTGTTGTATTTAGCATATTTCAGGTAAGTAAACATGTAATGAAATAGATCCAGTCCTAGAATTTTATGTAATTGAACATTACAGGTTACAAATGTTCTTTTCATCTGAGGTAATATATTTTATGAACTTTTAAAAAAATATTTTTTAAATATAAATTTGGTTAAAAAATAAAAAAGGGGTCAAAATGGAATAAAATATGCCTCATCTATATAGTTTAGTAGAATAATTTCACAGATTTTGAGTTAATAGGTAACATGACCTAGAAGCTATTGAAAAATACTAAAGAAATAGCTGAAAAAAATATTTAAAAGTGCTCAAATGTAATAAAGATGAGTGTGCCTCATTTATACAGTCTAGTAGAATAATTTCTCAGATTTTAAGTTAATAGGCCACACGATTTGGAAGCTATTTAAGAAAACATTTAATATTATTTAAAATATTGAATATGACTTAAACATTTTATAGAGGATAGTGTGCCTCGTTTAATAGCATGAATTACCACTTTTT
>NW_015125191.1:0-512 GCF_001443285.1 Poecilia latipinna | reverse complement strand
CTTTAAGAGTCTTCTGAAAGAATTGCCATGTTTTACTGACTACTTGCCTGTTTTAAACATTGAAACACTTGACAAAATTAATGTAATTGTTCACTTCCGTGCGAGTTCCAAATATAAGTGTCACAGATGGTTATCCAGGCAAATGAGGAGCTGAACATGGCAGTAAGGCTGGACAACTTCTTTAGACAACATTACATAATTAATTCCACATGTAAAAAAAACTTCTGTACTGGCCACTACATGTAGGATTTCAGAGTAATGTAAATGTCAATCATTTAATAAAGTAGAAGTAATAATCCTGATCTAGTTGCACCCACATTAATCTTGGCTAAGTAATTTCATTTGATATCTTGTATGTGTCCTACTAACTAACATCAACATCACTGCAAGCTTTACCCCATCCCACAGCAGCCTGTACAGGGCAATGTTTGGCACCTTAACTCTTGTAAAACAGTGTATTGATTATTTTATCATTTTTAAAACACCTTCTCATTGAAAAGAAAAATTGTCAG
>NW_015125190.1:0-512 GCF_001443285.1 Poecilia latipinna | reverse complement strand
AAAAAAAAAAACTGTGGCCAGAATCAGCGCAAAACCCGACCGGAGGCTCGTTTGATGAGATCCATCGCTCTGCCATAGATACAGCTGTGAATCTCGCGGGGCAGGTTGGAGGAGATGCTTTAATGCCATGCCTCCGGATCACATTAAGGCCCGATTGATGAACACGCACATCCGCTGACCTGAAAACAGGTTTTGTTCTTTGGTTTCAATGTAGAGTATTTATTTATGCTGTGTAATAACTGTAAAACTGAAGGTAACTATGTAGAGGAATATAATTATACTAATAGTTAAAAGTCATGTTGTTGGTTGATTCACATTAAGATATGTTTTGACTGAAAAGAAATGTACTGGGTCAAATGTACTGGGTCAATCTGACCTAGAAGTCAGAAAGGAACTCATTTCATGAGTAGAGCACCTTTAAATTCCTCTATAACTACTTCACGGATTTCGTCTATCACGGGTTATTTTCGGAATGCAACCCCTAAGAAAAACAAGGGTTCGCTGTAAATGTA
>NW_015125189.1:0-512 GCF_001443285.1 Poecilia latipinna | reverse complement strand
GTGTCCATGAGTGTGTGTTGCTTGTTTGACATGTTGTGTTAAACCAAAACTCTCTAATATATTAAACAGCTTTTTTGCCCCTCGGTCTTGGGGGTTGTCAACATGAATGTTGAAATCACCGACAATTATCAATCGTAATCAATGCATATGAGAGATAGAAGCTCATTGAAGTCCGTAAAGAAATTTTCCTCATATGTTGGGGTTTTGTATAAAGTTAGTATCAAAGTTCGTTTGTGGCCTTTTACCTCAATTCCAAGATACTCAAAAGACATAAAATTACCCAAAGAGATTTTACTACAGTTTATGGTATTATTAAATATTGAAGCCACGCCTCCTCCTTTTTTGTGTTTTCTATTCTCACTTAAAAAATTGTACGTAGGAGGCGTTGATTCAATTAGTACGATTGCTTCATTATTCACTAGCAAGGACCACGCTACAGAATACAGATTTAAATATTTATTGAGGAGGGGGGAGGGAGAAAGGATGGAGGGATGGATTAGATGAAGTCGGGG
>NW_015125188.1:0-513 GCF_001443285.1 Poecilia latipinna | reverse complement strand
CCTAGTTCTACAGTTCTACACCTCCTAGTTCTACACCTCCTAGTTCTACAGTTCTACACCTCCTAGTTCTACAGTTCTACACCTCCTGGTTCTACACCTCCTAGTTCTACAGTTCTACACATCCTAGTTCTACAGTTCTACACCTAGTTCTACACATCCTAGTTCGACAGTTCCCAGTTCGACAGTTCTACACCTTCTAGTTCTACACCTCCTAGTTCTACAGTTCTACACCTCCTAGTTCTACAGTTCCACACCTCCTAGTTCTACACCTCCTAGTTCTACACCTCCTAGTTCTGCACCTCCTAGTTCTACAGTTCTGCACCTCCTAGTTCTACAATCCTCCACTGATACTAACTATGTAGCAGTGAGTTTATCATTATGGTGAGACATACTGGAAACCTGACTGACCCCTAAACATCTGGAGCAGAAATATCAAACACTGGGGTCAAAGTGCATGACTCTGATCTGATCCCTTGTTTCAGAAACGACTAATTAACACGTTAACAGGGATAC
>NW_015125187.1:0-513 GCF_001443285.1 Poecilia latipinna | reverse complement strand
CAGTGTTGTCACTGACTTCGGCTGACCTCGGCACCTCGTACTGGCACTTCATCTGACACCTGCCATTAGTGCCACTGTTTTCGGGTCTAGCTGTCAGTGTTGTCACTGACTTCGGCACCTTCCAAGGGTTGCCGCTACCTCATACTGGCACCTCCCACGCCTCACGGACCCCTCTCGCCTATTTTTGCTGACGAGATTTAGGGCGGCCATCTTATAGCGTTCGACCGCTCCACTCAGCGTTATATGTTTAACAGGCACAATGACGTATTTGAACATTTAATCTTTCATAATATGCTGTTTTGTTACTGTAATCCTTATACATGCAGCCATATTTATAAACAGTTGTATTTTTAAAGTATTTTTAATTGTATTATACACATACTTCAGCATATTTAAATATGCTTAGTGGGGAAAAAAATAGAATATGAATAGAATATTCTTTGGTGACAGCTTCTGTGTCAGATTTAATATGAATGAATTTATAATTAATGAAAATAATGGTGGATCTGGCAC
>NW_015125186.1:0-513 GCF_001443285.1 Poecilia latipinna | reverse complement strand
AAAGCAACATTTATAAACAATTGTATTTTTTAAGTATGTTTGTAATACATAGTTCATCATATTTAAATATGCTTAGTGGCTATAACAATAGAATAGGAATGGAATATTCTGATATTGATGCATGAAGAGCATGTTACAAAGCACACAGCCGTTCATAATTTATTTAATAAATTATTTAGTAATATCAATACATATTTATATAACTATACAAACACAAATAAATAATGATTAATACTGAATAATATATATTGAATACATGTTTATATGTATGTATGTGTTTACATACATATATATAGATATGTATATGTTTTTCAGCCGACGAGTCCAAAATCCGATGTGAGATTCATCCGAGCTGCAGTGAATCCGTCTCTCTTTATCTCCCTCTTCTTCCTCACATCGTGTCTTTAGGAAACCTTCAAAACAAAAACGGAAGATTTAGGATGTATCTTACTTTGACAGAGTGAAAGAATATAAATAATAGTCTTTACCACCTGTGTAAACTTTGCCTGGTGA
>NW_015125185.1:0-513 GCF_001443285.1 Poecilia latipinna | reverse complement strand
AAAGAACAAAAACAAAAAACAATGTCATTTATTTAAATACCATTCCAAAAATGTCCCTTGCTGCACACTGTCAGAATGGTAGACTGGCAGACAAATGCCGAGTTAACATGACTGGTTGTTATAAAGTGCAATACAATTATTTCTTAATACAAGTGGAATAATAACTAAAGCTGAACAAAATTATTCTGATCAAATATTTGTCTGGCAGAAGTTCAGACAGACTGCCACTGTTGTTATTCAGAATGCATAAATTAATGTATAGTTTTAGGCACATGAGTGTATCTTTTTACTTAATGAGCATTCTGATGAGTATCTGACCATAAGTCAGATACTCTGACTTATGGTTGCTTGCAAGAAGCTTATTAATAAATAAATTGATTTAACACCAGGTTTTAGTTGTCTAAAACGTAACTTTTTAACTCAGCTGGTGAATGTTGATTCCTGCTCCCTGTTCTTCACTTACCTGGCTGTCCCACCTCACTTCACCTGGAGAAAATAGTAACAGAAAAATGA
>NW_015125184.1:0-513 GCF_001443285.1 Poecilia latipinna | reverse complement strand
CGGCACACTAGTGTGCCGCGGAACAGTGGTTGAAAAACACTGCTCTAAGGTTTCTCCATAAGAATGTCCCACCACAGACCCACAGCTGTGTGGGTCTGTCGTGAGCCACAGACCCACACAGCAGGCGCTGAGGCAGACATGAGGCAATTCAAAGCAGAGCCATCAGTCACCAGCTGAGTTCAGATTGAGGTTATAGTGTAGCTACAACTCTATGAAAACATAACCTTAAATTTGTAAAATTTCTACCAAAGTGGGCAGTGCCCAGAGACGAGAGGCACCAGAATGAGGGATAAATAGGGCTCTGGTCAGGATGAGTGAAACCACTGTTGTCAACTTAGTGGCTTTTTTTTCAATAAAGTGAATACTGACAAACTTAGGGAAAGTTTTCTGTGTTGAACCACCAGATTCTCTGCTGTAACCGTCCTGACTGAGTGAGAAGCACATGCTGCTCTGTGGTCCTCCAGCCGTAGTCGGTCCGCAGCAACCCATTCTGCTCCATGTCCACAATGTACA
>NW_015125183.1:0-513 GCF_001443285.1 Poecilia latipinna | reverse complement strand
CGGTAAATAACGCTCAACTATGAACACTGACCAGGGAGCAACAAAGAAGTAACCAAGCACAAGGCGCTCACTGTGACTGTTTTCACCCTCTCTCCCGCTACATGAGGCCAGGTAGTCTGACACCATGGCAGACATGACAGCTGCCACTTTGAACGAAAACGATCATAGAGCAATGTGCATGCTTTTTCATTCTTGTGTTTTATTTATTTGTCAATTAAAAAAATATCAATGCATATGATTAAATAATGATAGCTACTGCAGTGTACCCAAAGCATTACAAGAACAAAGAACGGCTCCCAGTGACCCTCCAGTCCTATTTTCTAAGTAAAGAGCCGTTCAGAAGAACCGGACTGTTCCTGAATATCACATCATTATATTGCAGACTTTTGGACACAGCGTTGTCCCATATATGCGACAAGTCAGTCAACACCTCCGCACAATAATTCAGCACAGTGAGTGATAACATTTTTCATCACAAATGCTTATGTGTCTCTGTACAGCTAGCTAGATCGG
>NW_015125182.1:0-513 GCF_001443285.1 Poecilia latipinna | reverse complement strand
TGTAACGTACAAGCAAAATCAGCCAGAACCCAAAATGCAGCCAAGACCAGAGTTGGTTCACAAAATGTCTTTATTACAAAAATAAAGGTAAGGGGCTAAGCAGGGAGTAGTCAGGCTAGTGGGTCAGGAAGGGGGAGGTCCACTGGGGTCGGGGATCCAGCCAGGGAGGGGTAAGGTGGATGGGCAAAGGGAGGACTAGAGGGCTCAGGGGACAAACAGACGACAGGGACAAATTCCACCAACCAGAGGCTGAGTCAGGGGACAATCCAGGTTCATTCACAGGAGGGCCACAGGCAGTGAAGATCCAGAAATCAGAAAAACTTGACAAGGTCAGAGTCAGGCAGGGTTCATCAGTAGTAGGTCAGAAATCCTCCAGCAGCCAAGGGACAAGGCAAAATCTGTGGTCAAAAAACAGGCAGGATCAGAAAACCAGAAAACTTTGAAACATGAGACAAGGCTTGAAAGCTGTGACTCCAGCAACAGACGATCTCGCACTGAGCTGGTGACGAGCAG
>NW_015125181.1:0-513 GCF_001443285.1 Poecilia latipinna | reverse complement strand
CTCATGCCAGTATCACCATCACACTGTTTGACTTCAGCCCAACATGCTGGGCATTTTAAACTGCTCTTTCAATTAACATGAAACGATCTGTGTTGTGTCTATGTTATGATCTTTCCTCTTCAAGAATTGAAACTGGTGGGATCATTCACTTTACATGATAAATAGATCCAATTAATCTGCAGCTACAGAGTGAAATTCATTCAAAGTATGGAGAGGTAGATGCAACCATTTTAAATGAAACCTTTCCAAATCACAGTTTCTGGCAGTGATGAGTAAATAAGTCTTTGTGCCAAGTTCCTTTACTACAGGAACCCATTGTCCACTTAATGAGATCAAGTTGATCTGGATTTAAATGGCTGCAACAGTCAATGATGTGATGAACCTGTTTCCTTCTTGGCATGAGTTTGTTTTGTTTCAGATGATCAAAAACAACAAAGAAGCATCAGCTGTTGTACTATATCACGTTCAGTAATGGGTGTGTTCAGATATTTTTCATTTTTATCAAGGTTTCCA
>NW_015125180.1:0-513 GCF_001443285.1 Poecilia latipinna | reverse complement strand
GTTAATTCTCAGTACTCAGCCACGCCCTTAACTCCTCCCAACTCTAGCAGACTGACTACTGACCAGCTCTCCGTCTCACGGGTCCGAAAAGCCTCTAATTCCAGAGTATTACCACAAATAAGAATTTAGAGAACTTTTGTTTAAGCTGGGCGCGAGAGAGATTCGTCCAAGCTCTAACTACCTACATCCAGACGTTATGCCCCGCTTCTGTCCATGATTCAGACAATCGGAGTAGCCCTGCCGGTGTCCGAACCCATGAACCACATCTGTTAACGGTAGCTCTCTCCTTAATAATTAACGTGCACTTGGTAACCGGCTTGGATAATTTTAGTGACTAGGAATAAGTCCCAGGGACATTATTTATCTGAACTAAAGAACGTACGAAGCCACCCTAAGTTACTAGGACCATAAGCATTGATTTTACAATGATCAGAGAAATTAAATCTAGATGACTCAATTAATTTAACTGTCCACAACGTCAAATTAGACTTTAGTAATTTTATTAGCAAGCTT
>NW_015125179.1:0-513 GCF_001443285.1 Poecilia latipinna | reverse complement strand
CCTGCTCCTGTAAAATGGTTTCAAAATTTTCCTAGGGCTTATGGTTTTTTTGTCAGGGCCCTGAGACCGACGCCGGGTGTCTCACAAGTATAGAAACTCTGTCTCCAGCATACTGCCTGACGGAGAGAGCCAGCCCAGGTGCAGATCATTAATTACCATAGCAACGTGTCCCAGAGAGAGGCAGTGAGTATTCCCACAGCGCTGAATCAGATCTCACAATGCATTGTGGGAAGAATACATATTTCCTGTGACTTTTCATGTTTTGCTTACATAAAATTATTATTTATCTGAATTTTTGAGTGTAAATTAAAATCTTTACTATGAAAATTGAAATTGTTTTTAGAAATTAACTATTACCAACTTTCTTCATATTTTTTAATTTGGACCATGAGTGAGAACCACATGTGCGAAGCTTATAGTCGTCGGTCTCGCTTTTCAATGGTGGTCCATATATCATGGTATACCTGACAATATTCACAGCTACTGTGTGCTAGTGTTGGGTTAAGTGTGTCA
>NW_015125178.1:0-513 GCF_001443285.1 Poecilia latipinna | reverse complement strand
TTTTCAAATTTACTGGTTGAATGTTGAAGAGAGCATCTGATTCTTTCCAGTTTCAAACTCGATATAAGATCACATAACCACTGCTTGTGAGTCGGAGGCGCGGTACCCTTCCACCTAGTCAGAACTGTACGCCTCGCTAACAGCGAACAAAATGCCAGTGCCTGCCGTTTAAAGGTTGGCAATGGCAATCCCCCACCACTGAAGCCAAAAAGAGCCAAGAGAGGGCCAGGTGTGACTGCCACTCCGACCAGCCTGGACAATGTATGGAAAACATCTGTCCAGAACTGACCGAGTGCGGGTCAGTTCTGGACAGACCAGTACATATGAACCAGTGTGGCCACAGCAGTTTTGCATTTGTCGCAGTATGGGGTGATTTCTGGATAGAAACGAGATAATTTGCTTTTGGAGAGATGGACTCTATGTACTATTTTGAACTGGATGAGACAGTGGCGTGCACACAGAGATGTTGTATTCACCAGCTTAAGTATAGAGGCCCATGTCTTATCCAGTATA
>NW_015125177.1:0-513 GCF_001443285.1 Poecilia latipinna | reverse complement strand
ATGTGTAAACTGATAATTTATGTAAAGTTCATAAAGTTGTGAGAAAAATTGGACAATTTTAAAATGTCGGTAATAAAACAAAATATTTGAATTACCTTGAACATCTTGTGTAATTAATCTTTCCATGTAATTGTAGCCTAAAACAATGTAAGTACTCTAGTGTAGTTATGCATGTAATGTACAAAATAGGAAAGTAGGGATAAAGAAGACTTTTATGAGTAATTAAAATTGTACTTTATTAGCAAAAGCAGCAAATCAAAACTAAAAATTAAGTGTAATTTAAATACATTACTAATATAATAGTAGTATATTTAAAATATATTTAAAGTATATTAAAAGTATATTTTTAATATAATAATTCTATGACAGAATTAGTACACTCAAAATATGGAATATTTTGGAATATTTCTCTTGAATACTAGATAAAGTATACTTAAAGTATACTAAGTACTACTTGAAGTTGTTCCAAAAAAGTATGTTGAAGTATACTAAGTATACTAAAAGTTGTAATTT
>NW_015125176.1:0-513 GCF_001443285.1 Poecilia latipinna | reverse complement strand
GCAAAAAAAAACAAAAAAAAAAACACCTGCTTTATGTTTTCCTCTCACTTCTGCGGTGTCAGTCATTCTGCCCACATGTTTTTACTCTCACTCATTATGTGTGGGAGTATAAGAATATTGGAAGTGTTTCAGACCCAGGCGAAAGATTGGATCTAGCACCTCAGTAAATTTTTAAACATACTTGAAACATAAAAGACCTTCCAATGCACAGGTTTTACAGATTGTGAAAGGCTTTTGTTTTGCTGGACCTATCTAGTGTTTTGTTTTTTTTTCGTTCTTGCTGGCTTAGGAAAAGGGAAAGAAGACATTTAGAATACTCTATGTAATGGAAATCAAGAAAACGTGGGACACTCCAAATCAATTCATAAACGCATTGGGAAACGACATGGTTTATCTCAGTGATGTACTTTTTTATTAAGTAAAAAATAGTACGTAAAGTAAAACAGGCATAAAACAATATTAGACGACACAAAACAATATATTACTCATGCTCTTTTGAATAGGTAAAAAAAA